>NW_008689697.1:30756-55670 GCF_000695815.1 Acanthisitta chloris | reverse complement strand
GTGATAATAGAGCAGTATTTCTAGCTCGTTCAAACAGCTCAGCGTTGATAATCTACTAGATTTTTCTCAATCTTTTTGAGGATAAAACAGAGAAAGACAAGATACCATGGTAGTGCTTAATCTGCAGGGGAATTTAATGGAAGGGAGAAGGAAGGTGATAAGTTTTTATTTCTAACTGATCTGACTAAAATTTTTTTCTGTGACAAAAAAAAAGAATAAGAGTCATTTCTGTATTCTTAACTATAGAAATACTTAAGCTAGTGGAATAACAATTTAAATTCAAGTACTGCCATATGCCATACAACATTAAATGATTATGCAGTCAGTGACAAAGTAACTGGACTGAATTTGGACATGCCAAACTATGATTGTTCTTTCCCATCACTACTGTAAAGAAGATGGGAATGATTCAGACCCTCAATTTGGGGGGCAGAGAGCATGGCCATTCCTCCCAGTGACCCTCTGGGCACCTCCCCACTCTCAGCAGTCTGTTCACTGGGCAGGACTCTGTAGATAGGACCTGCAATGGACTCTGCTTCAAGTTCTATGATTTACGTCAATAGCTAGTTATACAAAATGGGAGTTTATTTTATTTTTCAGAATATATTGTTAACACAACCAAAAATAATGAGAAATTGAAATGATTTTCGAGACAGATGTTGGTATTTTCTCAGAAAATACAACAGAACATGAAGTAAGGAAACTATACACTTGTTCACATTGGTAAATAAGAGGTATGAGTTTAAATTATTGAAAGGAGGTGTGTGACCAAGCACAGACACCAAGGTTGTCCCTGTGCCAGAGGCACAGAGCTTCACTTCTTAATAAGCATGCTTTGAAAGTAGTTCAAATGCTTCAGTGTCCCCTACTGAAATTCACAGGGTGGATTCTGCACAGTTTTTCTGGGGTTTATCGACTAGAATTATTTGCTCACATCTGGAAAAATACTGTGGTTAAAAATGATGAAATATATACATTTAGGAAAATGATTAGAAAAAAAAGTTGAGAGGTGATTGTGTTGGGGTTTTTTTTCTTAAAATTTTCTAAACTTGTGCTGCCTGTTCTCATTCACGTCACCTAGTACTCACAACTTGCTAAATTTAAGCTTGTCTTACCTTTAGTTATCAAAAATATCAGTCATTTCTTATACTGCTGTAGCTTTGATATTAATGATAGGTGTCTTAAGTAACTGTTGAAAAAGATCTTCCTATGTATAGATGCTGATGGCATGGAACAGGTGTTTTTCTGCAAAATCAGCTCCTGTGATTCATATATCTTATTTATTATTAGTTTGGGCTTATTTTTTAAGTAGGTGATTAAGTCTGCTTAGTGGTAGACTCTGATATCTGCTCTCCTGAGACCTCACCTGGAATACTGCACACAGTTCTGGTGCCCTCAACTTAAGAAGGACATGGAACTGTTGGAGCAAGTCCAGAGGAGGCCACAGAGTTGCTAAGAGCACTGGAGCATCTCCCCTGTGAGGACAGGCTGAGGGAGTTGGGGCTGCTCAGCCTGGAGAAGAGAAGGTTGTGTGGAGACCTCAGAGCAACTTTTCAACATCTGAAGGGGCTACAAGGAGCTGCAATGATAGGACAAGGGGTAATGGATTCAAATTGAAGGTGGGGAAGTCTAGGTTAGATGTGAGAAAAAAGTTTTTTACTCTAAGGGTGGTGAGACACTGGCACAGGTTGCTCAGATGTGGTGGCATCTCTGCCAGTTTTACCATGAGTGCAGCAGCTTGTTCTGTTTCCTGTTGATGGCTAAAGTTTGTCTGAAAAAAACATGAGAGTGCTGATATTCAAGGTTCTCATGCTTTGTAGAAATGCAATTTCCAGGGAGTTTTACGAATCTATGATTTCTTTTTAAATACCAACTTAAATAACTTGGAATTGCTAGACAGGTCGAAGTTAGGTGTGTGGATTGGCAGTACCATGTTTGAGAAGAGGATTCCTAGAGTATTTTCATGTTTAAGCATGGAACAATGAAATCTCTTCATAGTCTTTGTCAAGAGTTGGCAGCTCTTTTATGTCTAAGTGGTGTCATAGGTTCAAAAAAATCACAGTCATCCTGACTAGGTGATTGTGAGTCTTTGTGTCTTCCATAGTTATATAAAAACATTTTAATCAGAGGAGATTTTGGATCTCATCTAGGTTTTTTTCCCATCTGATACTTTCTATGGAAACATCTAAATCTCGTCATGCATTTCCTTTAGACAGGTCCTGTGCTAAACATTGTTGGCATCCTGCTGTGTTTTCTCACACAAGCTTTCTAGATCAGCAGAAAATGGTTCCCTAAATAAGGTGAATTGTTCTTTCTTGTGGAAAAAAAATGTTGGAAGTGATGTGCAAACTGCAGTATATTGTCAGACCCTTTAGTGTAGCTTTATGCACTGAACTAATGTAGTTTTGTGTGCTGTGCTGTCAGTACTCCTACATGAGTGCAGTTCATTACCAGTTTAAGATGTGAAAATTCTCAGGACAAAATCTCAGTCCTGCTCTGATTTTCTAGGACTCTTGAATGGTGCAAAAAGAACTGAAGCTCTTGCCCAACCACATTAGGTCACTTCTGGAGATATCCTTGATTTGAGGAGCCTCAAGTTTTAGGTTTGACTGCAGTTCAGAGCTAATGAAAACATTGACAAAGAGAAGAGCCATAAAGAAAAACAACTGACAGGAGCTGTGCTCTGTCAGTCCCCTGAGGGTTGTAGGGCCAAAGTAGGAATAGCCAGTTGGCAAAATTTTGAAGTGGCCCTAGGGCCTCTCCATATGTGCCCATCACAAACCCCTTTCCTTTGCTGCACACATGAGCAGAGGTGTGTCTAGTGGTTTTATGGTCAGAAGGGAAAATGGATCCTCATAAAGAACCAAAGACCAAAGTGGTTTGGTTTAATATTGAGATGATTGTTGTCATTGAGACTTCATAAAGAATCTATAATTGGTGCTGCTTGCAAACATGAGAACCGACAGAGATAGACCTCAGGCCAACATGAAGAGAGTCCTCTCCTGCAAATCCCTCCTTACCCAAAGCTCCCCATCAAACTTTGGACCCAGAAAATCAAAGCCAAGACAAAGAAGCTGTATTCAGTGCAGCAGAACCCTCAGGAGTCACAGCCAGTGTATAAACACCTTCCTTCTCCTTGGTCTCCCAAGCCAGTTTTCTTTTCTGTGTCTTTGAGAAGGGTTTTTTCTGAGATGCTTTCCCCTGCCTAGATATATCCTTTTATGCTCCTCTTGTGTTTAAGTAACAAATTGCTGTGGTCTGAAGATAGTCAGGATTTAAGTGATTTACATATCAAATGAGACAATCTATTTTAAAAAGTGAAGTGTCATGCTTCCATAATTTCATGTATTTATTAAACTCTATTTCTTTTGCCCAAAAATCCACCTCTTTTTTTAGTCTTTTCTGTAATCATCAGACGTATTTTGTGGGTTTTTTTAAAACTGTTTCTGAAACAGTTATGATGCTTTTGTTTCTCTCTCCTTTCTTTGTTTTCTCACCTGTTCTTCACTTTTATATTGCAAATTATTCTCTCTCCTTTTTTGGCCCCACACCTTCACTCCAAATCCCAATTTTATGCGTGTTTATACCAATGTTTAAGGAGCCAGTTACCTCTATACCCAGAAGATATCATCTCAACTTATACCTTCTTAGGTATATCTTTTGTGCTTGTAGTCGAATCACTAGTTTTTCAAGAGTTTTTTCAGGTTTTTTCTTGCTGTTTTCACACTCATCTTCTCACTGTGTATTTTTATTGCCTTGTGGTCAGAGAATGCAGTGGAAAGAGTCAAACTTCATATCCAGAAGGCTGATAAATTGGTTAATAGAAAATTGTGAGGTACCAAAATGGCCTTTTAAAAGATCTTAATCACCTGTGTGAATGGATTGACTAAGTTTAAGTGTACAACTGGGTGATTAATTAGCTTGAAGAGCCAAATGCATGCTTAAGTAGATGACCATGCCTCCAGGCTCATCTGCTTGTTTCTACTCACTCAGTTAAGTATTCAATATTATCTATAATACAGAATATTCCCATTTAAGGCCTCATACAAGTCCTGTCACAGAGCCAAGTAATTACACAGTATTTTTCGTAGTGTGTCATGCAAGTACATGATTTTGAAGCTGGAGCTACTATCCTACAATGCTGACATTGATAAGTATCAAAGTAATTGGTATGTAGAGGGAGATTTGAAATTGTTCTTAATCAAAGGGGTTTTTCATCATTTTTTCCATGTTTGCTAGTGGTTTAATACAGTTCATTTTCCTTAAAATTCTGGTATATTTTTAAATTTTTGGGGATGTAGCTGCTACAGATTTTAGTCAAACGCAATGTAGCTGGTGTCAACCCCTGTGGGGAATGAGTCCTCTGCAGCAGAGGAATTTTGGACCAAATACTGCTTTTTGTTAAAAACTGTGGACTAAATGTTGCTTTTTGTTATGTCCATAAAATCTTACTGATTTGAGGGGTTGGCACAAGTGTAACTATAAGCAGAAATTATTCTTTTGAGCTACATGATCAAAATCTTCAAGGCAAGCAAAGGTTCAGATAATTGGGGCAATTGCTAGGTACAACATTCATGCTGGAGGACATAACCTAGAGAAGAGTTAGGTTCTGACTGAGGGTATTCTAATAACTAGTTTTTAGTATATTATATTTTGTGTTTCTAAAAAGTGTTGTTTGAGCACTGAAAAATACATTACTTGCTAATCAGAGCTGTAGTGCGTTTAAGGAACAATCATGGAACTGAAATGTGGAAGAGGTAGGAGCCCTAATACATCCATAGGAAAATATGGGGTTAAAGTGGACTATATTTTAAGCAGTGTTCAGTTGACTTGCTGTGTGGGGAGAGGCTGAGCAGTCCTGGCTAATGACTTGTAGGTACTGAATCCTCAGGTCTCTCAGGTGGTTTCACTCGACCAGTTTCAGCAGAATGATGAAAAGGTTGAGATAAAATAAACTGACAGTTGCTACTCATCGCAGGCAGCAAGCTGTACCCTGGCAGATGAGACCCTGGGAGCCCTCTTTTTTAAACAAAGGCTTTCACTGCAGTGAGCAATGAACTCCACACACAAAAAAAAAAAAAAAAAAAAAAAAAAAAAAAGGAAAAGGAGAAAGAGATTGGCAGCTGGTGACCGACTGGAGGAGGGAAGGGAGGGAAACTGAGAAACACAGCAATTGTTGGCTAATTAGAAGCCATTCCCACCTACTTAATACCAATCCATTAAGCAGAAAACACTTTTCATCTTACTCTCGCTGCTGCACATGACATTGTACTCCAATCAATACCCTCCCACTGGCTGCCCCACTGCCCACAAATGAATACATTGCAGTTCAAGAATGCAGTAATTGAGTTGGGGCAGTGAAACTGCAACTAACAGTCAAGATCTTTCTCTGAAGATAGGAATGTGGTGTTTGTGGTGCTTGGATAAAGAAATCAAATCCCTCTATTGACAGCTGTCCACAATTGGCAGATGGATGAAGTCAGCAATGAATCCATTTTAACCTTGTATTGAAGTGACAATAAGTTTTTATTTTCAGAGTATTTTTTTCCCATTCGAGCAAGAGATCTGGAGGGTTTGCACCCAGGTGTTTGGATTTTTCAGGGTATTTAAACCCTGATCTTCAGCTATGCCTACAAAATAAATACATATATGCGCACATCATTGTGTGCACACAGCAAAACATCTCATCATATTTACAACTGCTTGGGTTTTTTTGTTTGGTTGTTTCTTTTAGGCTACATATACTCAGGCTATTTTTAAATTTCATTTAAATCTTCCTATGATTTTTAGTGGTTACCTTAAAAAGTCCAATTTGGTCCACAATAGTATATTGTGCAGTAGATCCAGGATCTTACATTTCCACCACTAGAATCTTACATGTAAGTTCTGTGTTTCTTGCAACATTTTTTTTTCTCTAATCAAATCCCTTGTTCCCTGAGCCATCTGGAGTTGGTAATACGATGCACAATCTGCAGCATAAAGTAATACTGTGCAGACTGCAGCATAATTCTTTCTTCACACCAGTTTTGTCACCACAGAATCAAAACATCAGGACACTGTTACTCTCCCTCCTTGGTTAGACTGAAGAAGACATCAGTGTAAGTCTTTTGGAAGGGCTGGAAGGAGGTTCCAATGCAAGGAGAGACATCTCTCCATCCTTTTCAATTGCAGTGTGAATTGAGTATCAGTTTAGTCACTAAAATTCCTTACAGTGCAAGTTGGAAAATATCTTTTGGCTGCAGATAAATTGGGTACTGTGACATCTGATATTTTCAGAAAGAGGCTACCATCACATGTGCTATTCACTGTCACCATAATATTGTGACATTTTCAGCATGGCACTTCTTCAGATGCTGCTTGGTCAAGTATTTCTTATGTGCATAATGTAGAATTGCTGTTAGCTTGACTAGCTGAGCCCTGAACCCTTGAGTTGCAATAACTTTGCTCACTCCTTGGGGCTCTCACCGTTTAACACCTTATCCATCTCTGAGTAAGAACAGTTAAAGCTGAGTGCAGTCAAAGAGACTGACACAGCAGCAAATGCTTTGGAAATTGTAAGCCAAATAACAACAAACTGCTCCACTGTTGCCGCTTTCCAGTGTTATGGTAATACTTTAAGATTATTAGTTTAATTATCATTGATTTAACTCAATTAATTTGTGTATCAAGATTGTAAAGCACCTGACAGTCACTGTCTTTGGGTATACTCCCTGAGTTTCTTTTGGTACATGTTAATGACAGTCTTAGAAAAAAAAGGATTTCTATCAATACAGTCTGTAAAGAGGAAGGATTTGTCTTCTGATGGGGAGAACTGAGATCTTCACCACTTGTGAAGATGTAAGTGCCCCAGACATAGGAGTTGAATATGATAAGTTATGGAGATAGAGGATTTATTTACTTAGAGATACTTGGATAGGACAATCAAAGCTACATTTAGTTCCCACATAAGTACAGTCTGCTTTTTAAAATGATCTGGTTTTAACATTTGTCTCTGTAAACTATGGGACTTTGAGTCATTTAAACACAGAAGTGTACAAGTTCAGTCTTAGTTTGACTAGATGCCAGTTAGAAGGATCAGAGGCAGGCTAGGGAAAATGTGGAGAGCAGTTGGCAGTCTTTCTGTTTCTCCGTGCCAAAGCCTGTGGGGTTAATTTGAAGATACCCAAATCACCTTGGCAGCATCATCTCTAGTCTTTTCCAGAACTGTGGAATTTAATAAGCCAGGACAATAAGTATAGAATGACAGAAAAATAGCAATGGAAGGGACTTCAAGAAGTCATCTTCAGTCCCTATGTAGGAGCAACTGTATTTATGTCATTTCTAAGACAAGTTTGTCTGGTCCTTAAAAAAATCTGGCAATTGATTTTTCTCAGCATCCATTAGCAATCTGTTCTAAAGTGTAAAAATATGCAGGCAAAGGGAAAAAAATAGAAACTTTTTCCTTTGTCTAAAGTTGTCTGCAATTCAAACTCTGTATCTATTCTATCCAATGAAGACTTCAAATTGATTTCTTCCATCTTGGAAGTAAACTTGGAGAAAGAATTATCTGACACATACTGATATTTAGAAGAAAATTTAGAGCAATTTCTGAAGAGGTTGTTTATAAGGATTACTTAGCCTAAGTATCAATTAGATATGTTGGAATGTAGTTTGTTCTGATGAGCATGACTGATGGAAGGAGGTAGAAAGCAGATGTAAGGGTCTTGTTTCCTTTGATTTATTTACCAGGTGTATTGTCCATTAAGACTAGTCCATATCATCCAGCTGAGCACAGTAGATTGATATCCACTCCAAAAGGGCAGGAAGAACAAGGACTTCACCAGCAAGAAATGATCCAGTGCAGAGGGAAGGGCTGCTGATTATTCTTACATGGTCTCTCTAAGTGCTGTGAAGCTTTGTTATTCAAAGTCTCTTACATAATTCAGGACTCTTCTCCTTACATAAGTTTCTGAAGCAGGAAAGCAGCTGAATTCATCTTACTGAATTAATCCACTCCTCCTTCAAGTCTTACTAGAGATGCAACTGAACTTAAATGAAATGCTTTAAATCCTTATTTATGATTGAGGATGTTTCTTCTAGAAACCCAGAGAGGAGATCTGAACAGTCTCTTTTCTGTTCTAGACTGTGTGTTTTGATACTTCAAAAACCAGACTGATTTTCCTCCAGGTTCAGAGTTCCATATTTGAATCCATATCCTCAAAAAATAAAATTCCAGCACTGCTGTGTGCCTTCACAACTCTGGATTCTAATAAAGCTGTATAAAGGCCTTTTTTGCCAGCCTTCTGTAAAGAGAAATCAAAATATTTACAAGCCAAACGGCTCACATTTTGAACCTTTTGACAAATGCTTTTATTCCCTTTTCATAATCTTTTTTTCACTTTCTGTGGCAACTTAATTAAGGAGAGTTTTTTCTCATCTTGGAGCCTCTTCTAAAACTCTTTGCCTTAGTTCCCTCACTCCAGTTTCTCAGCTCAAATTCTTTTCTAAAGTTATTCTTTTTTCTGTCCTAACTAAGATTTAACAGCTGCCTCTGATAGTAAAAGCTTCCTACAGAGAGGCTTCCACCTAAGCTAGAAGCTGGCAAGGCTCTTGTTTGCCTTGCACTCATTCATGGAAAAGAAAATCTGAGGCTATATTTGTCTTCTGCAGAAGTTTTAACTAAGGGAAGACAGTACAAAAAGCATCAATCTCCAACTAGATCAAATGATCAATAAAACCCACTCAAACTGCACCTGGCAAACATTGTGCTCAAGGAGATAGAGCTTCAGAAAAATGGTTTCATCACTGCTGAGCAGAAAGTGTATCCTGTGGAAACAGTTATGGCCAGGCAGCTAGCTGATCTTCCATACATTCTTTCACTCCATGTGAAATAGAGGTGTGTTTGATTTTCTCCTGCCAATTTGAGTTGTCTCACTGTGCTGTGAATGCTCCAGATTGATAGATGGAGCCTCTCTGGAGAAAAAGGATGTCTTTCCCCTGCTTACATGTGCACCTTGCACTGCAGAGGCACAGACTGGTTTGGTTTTTCCATTGTGTTGTGGAGGTGTGTTCCTAATGGAGAGAAAGAAGAAAAAATTGTCAGACTTAAAATGAAATATGTTGCCCATTATTGATTTCCATAAACTGGAGCTTTGTGTTCAAGTTTTCAGAACCATTGAGTCTCCAGTGCCTCTCTATCTGTAAACAATTTTCTAGTGTTTGTCTCTAAGGATGTATGAGTGGGACCTGCTCATGTCTGACGTAAACAGCCACATTTAATTAAGGGGAAAACCCTTTTTTTCCTCCTGACCTTGTAATTTCTGTGTACATAGAACTTTGTGGTCTAGATATTAAGGAGGCTGTTGCATTTTACTTAGACTAGACTAAGGTTTCCTATGTGCCTGAGAATCTGAGTCTCCATGGATGAAACAAGGGCTTAAGAGCTTCTGAAGTAATCATTACTTAGAAGACTGAAGGATTGTGCTCTTACAGCTTCCTGGAAACAGATGAAAAAAAGTTGTCCTCCATCAGTGTTGTTTTAATTGTGATTCTAAGGTGTCTGCAGTTGGTATGTGTTTAGTTGCTTCAAGAGTTAGCCTAAACCTTTTTTATGTAATATTTTAACTGAGAGTTTTGATTTTAAAAGGGATTATCCACACCCACCAATAAATTAAATTCCTTTTTTTGTATTAATCCTAACTCTTCACAGATCTTTCCAAAGTTGTCTCCATTGGCTGATTTTGGTGCAGTTCTCTGTGCTGTACATCCTCAATTGGCAGGAGCTCTGCACAGCTGTGGTGTTCCTCAACCCCAAAAGCAGCCACAGCCCATGGGAGAGGGTTTGAGCTCCCAACATCACAGCATCACACAGACACCCTCATCCTTTCAACCCTGGCAGTGTTCACAGCCAGGTTGGATGAGCGTTGAGCAACCTGCTCTGGTGGGAGGTGTCCCTGCCCAGGGCAGGGGTTGGGGCTGGGTGATCTCTAAGGTCCATTCCAACCCCTAAAATTCCAGGAGTCAAAGATCCTGACTGTGCAAAATACGTACATATATATGTGTATATATGTATATACATATATATATGTCTGACAGTTGCCTGTGTGCTAATCTTCCTGGTTCTCATACCTACCTGAGGCCCATGAGGTTCCTCCACGTTTGCATTGTTCCAACCAAATTTATTACTAGAGTTTGAGATTTTAGCCAGATTTTCATATGTTATAAGGAAGATTTACAGATTGTTATTAACAAATACATATAAAAATTGGCCTTTGGAACAATCTCAGATTCAGCCCCAGTGGCTCAGGGTCTGCAGTTGCCTCCCAGGGTTGGGTTTAGCTGCTGGTGGCTCATGTCCCAGCATGGTGTACCTCCAGTGTGTTCTCCTCTGCACTGGCACAGTGTGAGACAGAAGTGAGCAACACTCCCCTGTTGCACAGTCACTCTTCATCCTGGTTTTCCTGTCATATTAGCAGTATCGTAAGCAGAAATACTTGAAACTACAAAGCATGTTTCTTCAATCAGTTTTAACTGAATCTGCAGCCACTAATGGTAATTTTTTATGCCTTGCATGTCACTACAAGGAAACTGAGAGTGTTTCTGAATCTTCCACAGAAATCTCTGTAAATGTGAAATTCTTCTCAATTTAACCTTAAGGTAATTCAGAATTCCCTGGCTTTATGATGTCCCCTAGGGGGTATAATTGCTCTTATCATTTAACTGGTTTTTTACACACAAATTCCTGATACAAACCCAGCCTTGAGTACAGTTTTATACATGAGTAATTGCAAACTTTTACCTAAAAATTTGGTCTATCTTGATAACCAGAGAAAACTAGGAAACAGATCGAGACAGTACATGTATTTATGACCAGTCCCTGGTACCCCTTGAAAATCACAGTTTTTATTAATCATTATGAAAAATCAGATCTTTATTAGAGAATTGTTTCCTAATGAGCAGAGTTCTGTGTCAGAGAGAAAGCTCTAAGAGGTTTAACACATGACAGTATTGTTCTGAGGGCAATTTCAGTACTTTTAGGTCAAGTCTTCAAGTAATTTATACATAAAAATAGGTTAATACTGTTCTTACCCCTAATTAAATAAAATTGGTGTATTTTCACACAGCTGCTTTTTTTAGCAGATGTGAAATATGAGAAAAGAAGCAATAATTTCATTGTAAGCTGAGGAACAAGGTCCATGAGCACCAGCCTTTACAAGTAGCTTTATCTTACCTAAATGACACTTACAGCACAGTTAATTTCCATTCAGGAGTGGCTCTCCATTAACTGGAAATATTTTATACTAAGAAATTCTCTTTCAGTAAGAAACAGAGATTGCTGCGTTCAGCTCTGAGGTCCTTGGCACAGGGAAGATATAGACCTGTTGGAGTGAGTCCAGAGGAGGCCACAGACATGATTAGAGGGCTGGAGCACCTCTCCTATGAGGAAAGACCAAGAGAATTTGGGTTGCTCAGCCTGGAAAAGAGCAGGGTCCAGGGAGACCTTACTGCAGCCTTTCAGCACTTGAAGGGAACTGTAAGAAAGATGGGGACAGACTGTTTAGCAGGGCAATAGGACAAGGGGTAAGGGTTTTAAATGGGAATGGGGTGGATTTAGACTAGATATAAAGAAGAAATTTTTTACAATGAGAGTGTTGAAACACAGGAACAGATTGCCCAGAGAGGTGCTGGATGCCCCATCCCTGGAAACATCCAAGGTCAGGTTGGATGGGGCTCTGCCCATTGCAGGGGAGTTGGACTAGATGACCTTTCAAGGTCCATTCCAACCCAGACTGTTCTGTGATTCTGTGATTAGTGAAGTTAGCATGTACACCCCATCTCCTGGAAACTGGGGGAGTTTGCCTTTGGTCTGCCCTTTCCTTCCTCTGCCTTGCTTTGAAGTTCTGATGGGCCTCCTGATGGAGTGCAGCATGAGCAAGGAGTGACCCTTACTGCAGGCAGGGGTAAAAAAAATCTTACTCTTCGTTTTGTTTCCACACCCAAGCTGCCCTGGGCAGCAGTGCTGTGCAGGATACACTTGCAGAAGAGCAATCCTTCGTTCCTAGCATAGTACATCAAGACCCCGACACAACGCTGGTATTTTTAACGCCTCTCTGATGGCCATCTGTGGTCGGGCTGTTTGTGAGTGGGTGCCGTGGGGCGGGTGCAGGGTGAGTGGGTGCCGTGGGGCGGGTGCAGGGTGAGTGGGTGCCGTGGGTCTCGTTTAGCCTCTAGAGGGTGCGCTTTGATCCCTCTTGATCACCCAACAATTTGCAGCGACAAAAGCAACTGCAGCCACTTCTGCACGAGCAGCATCACAGCATCACACAGCACACACTGCTGAGGAAGGAGCTCAGCTTGTGCAATAAACCATTCCAGCTCCTGTGTGCTCTGCGGAGATGGAATCTGTCTCTTGGTTTGGTTGGTTTGTGGTTGGTTGGGTTTGTTTCACTGAATTGGGTGTTAGGTATTCCACCATCATTCAGATTTATGCTTTAGATGCTCACGGAAGAGGATTCTTCCCTTCCCGTGCCTGTCAGCAGTGATGCTTCCATGCAGGTTTTGATATTTTTTTGGAGCTATTTTCTGGAAATAGGAACACAAACATCCTGCCATGTAAACAGTGGAGATACTGAAATCCGAAGAGTAAACAGATTTGCAATCGAGGGGTTTATTTTACCCTTTGACTTCTGCATAAATCCTTTTCTTTTTGTTTCTTTAATGTGAAAAGGTGTCTTCAGGAACAGAGCTTATCATTCTCCTCTGATAGATGTGTGCTTTAAAATGTGCTCTAAATTTGCTTGGAGAAAATCATATTCAGGTTCTAGTAATACAGTTGCACTGAAGACAGAATAAAAGGCTTATATTGCTGCATCTGATTCAAAACAATGGCTTAATTGGCCAGGAAAATGTAGTTATCAGATGATAAAGATATGAAGTCAAGGGCAAGATATGCCTGAAAACCAGCATTTTCCTGCCTAAAATTAGGCAAAGTTAATAGGTTAAATTTTGTTTATTGAATAAGAGAACCAAAGTTGATTGATATAGTAATTTCAGTGTTTGCTATGGCAAATATTTAGCTCATTATCAGTTTTAATAGCATTTTGCAGAACAAGCCTTTTCTTGACATGCAGAAAATACTATTAAATTTCCCTGCATAGATACATTGTTATGACATGCAATAACTACTTGAATATAAAGGGGATTAATAATTTAAAAGGTGTTAACAAATTAGGGCCATCATTAAAAATAGACTTTGAACCATTTTGTAGAAAAATCAGATTGAGGTAATGCTCCGCTCTTATGATAAAGAATTACAGCATTAATTCTGCAAAGTGAACTTATTGCTCCTATTCGTCTCCAAAACCCTGGAGCATTAAAAGACAGGAAGAATGAAATGATCACTGCGTTTTTTCAGGCACAACAGCTCTAATATTTCCATCACAGTTTCACAGCTCAGCTTGCATGGTTCTGCTAGAGGAAAAACCCATAAACGTCATGCTTGCCTTTGTTTTGTTTTTGCTGCTCTTATGAAATCGGGTCGAATTTTTTTTCAGACAGTTTATATTAATATACTGAGAATTTTGCTTGTACAGCATCTGTGCAGAGTATAAAGCAAACATTTCTCCTCTACAGAAGCTGTTCTTTTCTTGGTTTCTAAATGTAATCCCCGGGTTTCTTCTGCGTTTTGTTTTTCCTTTCTCACAACAATTGATGACCAGAGGCATTTCAAGGTTGAATTCTTGTTGGTTTGCAAATTATTAATTTGTTTTCTTTCCAACTTGAGATAAACAGCAACAAGATTGCTTTGGAAGCCTTTTCTTCATTGTTTCATATTGCATCCCTGAAATATGCAGAAAAATGGATCCAATTTGTTTGGTGTAAGCGTATTAGGAAATACATTTGTGATTCTTACTCATGTGAGTTATCTTTGCCCATATGAATAGTTTCACTGCAGTCAGGGTCAGATGTGGACCCTTATTCTAGAAATAGCTCAGCTGAAATATTTGAACAAGCTTTAAAAGACTAACCTTTAATTATTGTTCGTTAGCTTATTGTTTTCTTTCAGATGCAAATTGGAGTAGGAAAAAAAATAATTCTGGGATTTAAGTCATAAATTTCACATTTGAAGCACAGAGACACCAGGAGTTCTTAGGCCCCAAAGGCAGCAAGATATTTGTTCTCCCCCTCTCTCTTATTCTCATTTGCCATGGTAGTCATCTTCCTTCATAATAATTCCCTCTCATCCCCCATCCTGAGTTTTCCCTCCTCCTTCTTCTTGCACTTTCTGAGACCACAGAGCCCAGATGGTGCCCTCACTGTTGCCAGGTCCTGGGGGAACTGTTTCTGTTCTACCCGCTCCTCAATAGCTGCACTGAGAAACATGCCAAAAGTCCAGTGCTGAGATATGTTTCATTTTGATATGATTTTCTTTCCAGCGAATTTGTTTGTCAGCACCAATTTTTATCCCTAAACTCAAGCCTCTACTACTGGCAGTGGTGCAACACCTAGTTTAAATAAAACACTGACTTTCTGATCATCTACCTGTGATTTTAGCAGAGTCAGATGTTGTTACAGCACCAATCAATAAATGGTTAAGGCATTGTTTATATAGCACCTCTATTCCTGCTAATACTGAAAAATTCATAACACCATGACATTTTTCAGGCAGAATTGCATATCTTGGTGCAGACAAAAAGTGCATCTCCTTTTATATAGCAATATACCAGAGTTTGGGGGTTTTTTAATTACACAGAAGGAAGTGTGATGGAGAAAGTAGAACATGTAGCAGCAGAGAAAAGATTCATGTTCTGATAAAGTATAAAATAAGAGTAGCGGTGGTAGAGATACAGTTAACAAGGGACATCAAGGATAACAAACTATTAGCACGTTATTAGCCAAAGGAAGATCAAGGAGAGTATTAGTCTGCTGTACAACAGAGGGGAGAAACCCTTAATAGATGACCTAGGGGAGGCCAATGTGCTTTAGTGCTTTTTTTGCTTTAATCTTCACTGAAAAGGTCAGCTGGGATCATGTGGCAAACAGAGTTTATATCTGCCACCAAAAAAAAAAATCAAGATCCAAGGCCAGAACAGGGAAAAGTAGGCTAGAGAGTACTTAGAGGAGTTAGATCTTCAAATCAGATGGGCCCCAAAAACTTGATCCTACAACCCTTCAAAAAACCTGGTTGGAACAGTCTTGAGGTCATTAGGCATTTTTGAAAACTCAGGGAGGTCAAGTCAGGTCCCTGAGTAGCGGAAAAAGACAAACCTGAAGCCTGTTTTTAGAAAGGGAAAAAGGAGGAGTCACCAAGGAATTTCAGATAGATCAACTTAAGATCCTGTCTTGGAAAAATACCAGAACATACAATCAGATGTTGAATGGATACCTTGTAGAAAACAAGGAAATGTGCAACAGCCAAAATGGATTTGCTGAAAGTAATTGTGTCAAGCCAAGATAATTAACAAGCAACAAGACTTAAAGAAGTTAGAATAAGGAGAATATATATGTTCTAGTCTTGTCTGAAGCTTTTGATATAGTGTTATATGCAACATTTATAAGCAGGTAAGGGAGCCTGAACTGCATGAATCTACTATCAAGTGGGTGGATAATGATTATTATAAAAAACCCTGACTATTAAAACTTATCAGTGGCTGTTGTTAGATATGGAAAGCTGTTTAGCATGTTATCCTACAGGGATCTGAGGTTGTACTGTCTTATATTTTCATTCCTTATCTGGAGACTGGAATAGTGAGTATGTTTATTACACTTGAAGATAACACAAACTAGGGAGGGAACATGAGTGTTCTGTTCATGGAGCTGCAATTCTAAAGGATCTTGACGAACTGAGATACACATTTTTTTTACATTCTCAGCATTAGTGTGTGTGAGTACATATAATCAAGAATGACCAAGTGCATACTTACAAAAACTACCTGTTTTGTGGGGGGGGTAAAATATCAAGAGTTGCACTAAATCACAAGCTGAACCTGAATCAACAGTGTTAAGCTGTTGTAAAATCTGCAGACATCTTACTAGGGTATTAAAAAATGATGAGTTGTGAAGGAATCCTTCTGCTCTGCTCAACACCAATAAGGTCTCAGCTTACTATGGTAGCAGTGCTGGGTGTCATGCTTTATGAAGTATGCAGACAAGCTGGAGAAGGTGCAGAAAGGTTGACAAGGAGATAAAAATCATGACAAAAAGAAAAGGTTCATTGAATGGTAGGTTTTGAGCCTCTGTGTCTACAGAATAATAGACCCAGGGAAGACAAAATCACAGATTTGAGGTATGTAGACTCTGAAGAGGGGGAGAAAATAAATAATGATTTTTTCTTTTTGTTGAACTAAAAGTTTAAAAAAATGCAATTAATGGAAGGATGCTGCTGATTAGCCACTGGGAAAAACTTTATAACAGGTTGAGGAATGGATTGTGTGATGTCCATTGTAGACACATTTTTCAGTGACTTATGAGTTGCCATTATGATGTGGGTGATTTGTATAAGTGTTTGTTCATATCAGAATACAGACAGCAGCTTTGTCAACATGCTGTAACTCTGGAGATAAGGCTGTGAAATGGCAGTGACAGGATCTCATAGCCTAGAACAAAGAAAAAGGAATAATGTTCTGGGCATAAAGAAACTTGCATTTCATTTGGAAATAAACACTCATTTGCTGCGAAAGGTTGGGTAAATAACTTCATTTCTTTGTGCCTCAGTTTGCCCATCTGTGAAATCAGATTTTAGGTGTTGATATTTATTGTAAAATTGCTGTCCAAAATACTTCTTGGCTTAAGGATATTGAGAGATACTCCTTGCCTACCCCAGTTCATCCCCTCATCCTTTCCTTCCTGGAAGCTCTCCAGTTCTTTTTTCTCTTCTTATCAGTGCTCTTCACTTCCCTAGAAACCATTTCAAGGCTCCCAAAACACCAAATTTTGCCATCCTATAGATTCTTAGGGCAGTAATATTAAGTTTTGCCTATTGTTGAAACACCTGGAATCAGCTTCTTATATTCAATGTGAGTTCATTGTTCAATGTGAGGTTCAATGTGACGGAGAGCTATGAAGGCTGAGAGTGAAATCTGCTTATGCCTCTTAGGAGCAAAGCTCACAGCTGCAGTTTGTACTCTTCCCTCCTTCCTCTGCCCATTTCTCCTCTCTCTGGCTAGAATAACTAACCAGCCTTTTCATCCTGCTTGAACAGGCATTGCCATATGTCTCTGTCCACTTTCCAGCCCAGGACCATATTGTCTCTTCCCATTATCAGGCTCTGGGCTGCCAGGACTACAAGTAGAAAATGCAGTCTTGCATTTTCAGCTTTTGTCTCAGTGTTTCCTTCCAGCACATCATCTCTTGGGGCTTAGGCCATGCACATGACCCCATATTGAGTTGCTATTAATGGTACTTTCATGGACATGTTGACTACACAGGGCAAGGTTTGTGTTGGTTTTGTGGAGGTTTTCTCCTCAGGTACAGATATTTTCAAATGCAAATCTTCAAGTGACAAGAATGTATGTATTTAAAATTTACAGCCTTCCCTTCTGCTGTTCCCTGGGCTGCATACCCAAACTCTGACAAGGCTATTTTAAGGGAACAGCAGCACAGAGTCCCCCTCAACATCCTTTCTGCAGAGAACACAAGGGCTAACTTTGGCAGTTTGGGCTGGAAAGGGTGGAAGGCTGGAGTGTCTAGCAGCAATTCAGTGTATTCCTCAGGGCTTTTTTCACACAAATGGTTTGATTGTAATCCTAATGGGAGCTAGAGGTACTTGCATGTATCTGTGCATACACTGGTGAACAGTTTTTTTCTGCACATGCTGAAAAACTTCCACCAGATGAGAGGGAGGTGCAATTACTTCGCGTGCTTGGAATGCTTTCTAAGACACCTTTGTGCTGAGTCCCAGTATTGTGAGGAATACTGAAGTTCCTAACCCTTGTGTAGGAGCTATTTATGAAAACCTGAATATGACATCCCTGGGTAGTTGGGACATATGTCAGGGAGGGACTCCAGTGTGAATCATTCTGGAGAGCAGAGTACAGAACATGTCTGAAGAGCATTGAGAGCAACTTATAAGTAGTAGTGCTAGGATCAAGAGTAGCTTGCAAGGATGAATTTGGAGTGGATGTTATTTCTTAATTTCTTGTTCTTCACTTCATGAAGCTTCTCTGCTCCTCCAAGTGCGAGTCAGTCTTGCCTTGATATGTTTTCCGAATAATGTTCTGTATAATTACTTTTTAAAGCTACTTCAAGCAAAGTGTTCTGATGTATCCACTCTGGAGTACTAGAACCTCTGGTAATTAGCATCCAAACATGACCACATGCTGTTACTGAAGTGTTTGTTTCCACTAGCCACTATCAACCAATGAAGTTTTCTCATTCAACACTTCACATGCACTCACATGATTGTTTCTCTTGCTGCCAACTCTTCTGGTATGGTAGGCTTTTTCTTTAAAATTTATTTTTCAATTTAAAACTCTCTCTGCGTTTTTTTTACTTTAGGCATAGGTAACTAACACCTAAGGTGGATTTGACAGAAATTCTATTGGGTCTGTTGTATTTTCTCCCTTTTCTCAATATTAAGGGATCTATAACCCAAGAAATGAGGGCTTTTGAAATAGAAAATTGGGACATGGGGCTGTATGTTGTGAAATATGAAATATTTGAGCATTTTTTCCATGTCTTTTGGCCTCTAGAAATTGCAAATATTTATAGATTTGAAATTCAGCTATTTGAGAAGTTAATTGTGTGCAGTTTTTCACGGTTAAACTGTATCTATGACTTCAGCAGTTTCCTGCAAGCGTTTAAACTATTTGATTGCTTACCTTTTGGAGGAAGGAAAGAGAAAAGGGCTACTGAACGATGGAAGTTTTCTCAGAGTCTGACTTAATAAATGTGACGATCAAATATGAGGATTTTTGGAAACAGAGCTAAGCGACGTTAGCCTGGAGGCTGAACTTAATGTCAAAGAGGGTGTTCATGCAAAGCAAAACAGTGTATCTAGTAAACTAGAGAGAAATCATCTTTGGAGGAAAAAATCTCTAAAGATTTTATGCCACTTTTAACAGACAACAACAAAAAAGCCCTAGCTGTACCTCAGGATATGATCATTCTTTTTGAACTGAATTTGTTCAGTGCCTTTTTTTGTTCTTCGGTGCTGTCTGCAAGCATTCCCTGTCTCAGTCGTAAGGCTCAGAGTTTGGCAGTTTTATTTCTTTGTTATATTTTCATCCTGCGAGATAAAAAGTCACGGATGAGTGATATAATGGAAACAAATGTTACCTGTGTCTGAGCGGGAGAAAAAAGCCTTCAGTTGCACTGGATCCGTGCTCTTATTCTTTCATAAAATTGTTTGAAATTTTCTGAGAACGAGAGGTGATTTTTTTTCTTCTCTGCCTCTCTGGCAGGAGTGGAGTTAAGAAGCCACCTTAGGAATAGCATTTCTCAGGATAGCTGAGGCTGAGCCTGTTGTAGGTGTGATGTGTTGAGGCTCTGTAGGAGGGGATGAAGGCTGCATCACTCTCAAGTAGCCCCTGGAGGTTAGCTCAGAGCAGCAGTACAGCTTTGGTGGGAGCTGTCAGCCCTCTGGGCTACAGGGATGTGCTGTTTTTAATAAGTACATTGCACAAGGCAGTACCTGGGAGTTAAAGTGTATTTTCTCACAAGAAGGTCTTTTTAAAAAAATAACCATTAATAATTCCAAAGCTGTGCAGTTAATTTCTGAAACATGCAGAGTGTTCAAAAATTCAGGCAGCCCTACATGTTTTATTTGCGACTAGAGCCTGAACAAAGTAGATTCTACAGATGGACAGTTTGGTTTGTCCCTTGCTCAGAGCTTCAAATTTGAGCTCTGTTTGTTTCTACCAGTTGTGAAATATGAAGATGATTTAATGTCATTCAATAGTAGATCTTTAGCTAAATAGTTTTTAATTTGATTAGTGAACACACTTATTTTTTTTGTGAGGGAGGAATTGAGAGAACTCCCTGTTTAAAGGATTGGGATTAACAATAGGTATGCATTTTCTCCATATCCCAATGCCATAGATCTTCCAATAAATTGCTTTGCAGAATGGAGTTTTGAGGGTGTTTTATGTAATTTGTACTTTCTTTTCTTCCTTTATTATGTGGTTATGGCAAATGCTCCATATATATCATATTTTTTCAAGTGTAGCTACTTGTGCTCTTCAATTAGTTACTGAAAGATTAGTCTTTTTTATTGGACAAATATAAGTAAACATATCAATAAGTTACCCAAAAATTAAAATTCAGCATTATGCTATCAACATATTCAACAAAACTCACATGTTCATTACCAGCAACTGAGTGAGCTAAATATGAAATGGTGTGACAAAGAATCCCTTGTGTTTTCTTTTACATATTTTTCAGACATGATTCACTGACTTGCTCATTGAATTTGGGCAGTCCTAATCAAAACATCCTGGAGGACATCACTGATGAACTGGTCTAAAACTGAGACCACAAGATTGCCTAGTTTTTTATTTCCAAAGAAATGCCAGAAATGAAGGATGAGGTTCTGGTTGTCCTGAAGTTATTACAAGTGGGACATTATACAGACATATATGGTAGTGATGAACAGAGATCAGAGAGACCAGAACATCAAGGGGAAGGAGAAATGGGAATTAAGAGATCAAAGATTGTAGAGAAACTGGAGGGAGAGTTGGCTTTGTCTTTGCTGCCAAAAAAGGTGTGTTTTTTTGTGGTGAAAAAACCAACAGTAGTGTTAGTTCTTTTGCTGGGGAAGATGACAAAAGCCCTGTAGCTTTCACTGTGATGTGGCTGAACAAGTGCAAGTGCAGAAGTGAACTGTGACACCTCTGTCTTTTGTCTCCCTTTTTTACTTAACAGTAAGATAGTTTTAAAGAATGAACAGTGGGAAAAAATTATTCTGAATGTCTCTGCTTGATTTCATTGAATCCTATTCAGAGAGGAAAAGCAGAACAATAAAGAGCAGCCTGACTTGGACAAAAATGATGTAGTCTGATTTTCATACTAGGCAACATTCGACACCACAGGAAGGACTCAGACTACCAGAAAAGCACATAGAGAGTAATATCTGGGGAGGATAAAGCACTGAGGGTTGTGCACTATGAAATAGTAATTGATTTCCCTCTTTGCCACTGATTTGCTTTGTCAGTGTTGAAAATTCACCTCTTCTCTCTGATACATCTTCTTTTCTTGCTTCTTAAATGATCACAGAAAAGCACAGCTGTTCATTCATTCCTCTCTTAATCTCTCATTATTTAAGAAAAGAGCTTACTGAAAGTTAACTTCACATCTCTTTATGGCTATTTATGATTAGGCAGTGAAAACCAAACCTAAATATTTAAATCAGTTTGAGATGTTGTTTACCCGTAACACCCAACAGAAATAGACACTTTATCTATAAGAAGCCCAGGGAGGGTAGGAAATCTGTGTAATTTTGGAAGTTGGATGTTAGAAAATTGTCTGTCCAAAATGATTCAGGTACAGTTGATTGTGATTTTGACCATGAGTTTTATTTCAGGATCATTTTTTAATGATCTTGTGCTTCTTGGATTTCCAAGATGTGGAATTAAATGCCTAAATGTAGCACTCCAGTTTTAAAGACACTTTCTACAAATTATACCTTTTATGTATTTTCCTATATAAAATTAACTGAGACTTTGAGGAAACTTGTCTACAAGTTCCTCTATCCCATCAGTGGGAGACAAGACTTTGACAGAAAACTTTGTTTAAAGAACAGCCTGTGAGATCACACTTATACTGGGTCATATCCTAAGCTTCCTTTGGCACAGAAGTTTCTGTGGAAAGGATTTACACTATAGGAGTATTTGTATTAGGGTAAATCCAGCAAAAGTAGAATTTCTCATGGTTGAGAAACAGCTGCTTCAGTTTGGGGAATTATTTTAGCTCTGCTAAAATTTCATCTACAGTGTGAACAGGAAGCCAATGTATCTACCATCAGGTTCTCATTGATTTCTAGACAATGTAATATGTAATCCTCATTTTTACTTAAAGATGAAGAGAAAAATTTCCTTACCCCTAAAGTTAAAAAGCAATAGTTAATACAGCCAAACTGTGATAACTTTATTTGCAAGGCTTCAGGATAGACCTCACAGTAGAATCCTCTGAAATTCACAGCAAAAGAATAAGTTTTTTAATAGAGTAAATTTTCCTCTAGGATTATGTGCTTATGTTCACAGCCTACCTTATCAAGGGACTTGATTCTTTGTTTAGTATAAGTAGCATTGGGATCACAATAAAAGAGAAGGTTGGTCTCCTCTGCTGTCTGCAGACTAGATTGCCTTAAGAGACACTGAGACCAGTAGAGAAAAAAGAAATTACACTGATCCAATAGATATACTGCTGAGAGGTTTCTGTTATATCCTTACCTCAGACATTGTACCACCATTAAATTCACACTTTCAGGCCCTGGGAATCAGGTCAGCATGACAGAGAAGTTTGGCTAAAATGAATCTGCTATATTAGTTTTTGTGAAAATGATTAAGCTCCACAGGTTCGAGATCAGTCCTATTTTTCAAGCAGTCATTGTTTCAAAGCTAGGCAAATAAACCCTGATCTAAAAGAGAAAATGATAGGGAGCCAGGTGAAGATCAAATGATGTATCAGAGTAAACAAACTGCCTGAACACAAGATCTAGAGTAGGAAACAACACAAAGTCATTCATTTGGCACAGTTAAAAATCAGCTGGCAGGCAAATTTATTTTTTTTAAGGATTTTAAGTAGACTGCCCATCAAATAAGCATAATTATAATCAGAATTCTTAGAACGTTCTCAAAATTCCTAAAGGCAATCAGCTCCACTCAAATTAGTAACTTGGATAAATCACCATTAATTAGCTAATGAAAGCCAGCAGGTGGTTGTGAGCCCCAGAGAGATTCCCTGGTTATTTAAATTATGTATACTATACTACACCAAAGACAGAGTAAGTGAAAGGGGAACAACAGGCACAAGTCTGCTAAAAAAACCAAAAAACCAAAAACAACAAACAAACAAAAACTGTTTAGGGATGATGCTAAGCAAAGGTCTTCTCCAACTTCCACATCCTACCCAAAGGAATACAAGATGTCTTTGACCCTCAACTGAGATAATATAATCTAGGAATGTTCTGTATAGTTTTATTTCAACACTGAAGTTTATTTCCCCTGTGAGGACAGGCTGAGGGAGTTGGTGCTGTTGAGCCTGGGGAAGAGAAGGTTGTGTGGAGACCTCAGAGCACCTTCCAGGAGCTGAAGGGGCTCCAGGGAAGCTGCAGAGGGATCTGTGTTAGGAGCTGCAGGGACAGGACAAGGGGCAATGGGCACAAATTGAAGGAGGGAAATTTAGGTTAGATGTTAGGCAGAAGTTTTCCCTGTGAGGGTGGTGAGACCCTGTGCCAGGTTGCCCAGGGAGGCTGTGGCTGCCCCAACCCTGGCAGTGTTCACAGCCAGGTTGGCTGAGCCTTGAGCAACCTGCTCTGGTGGGAGGTGTCCCTGCCCAGGGCAGGGGTTGGGACTAGATGATCTCTGACGTCCATTCCAACCCTTAAAATTCTATGAAATAAATGCAGGAAACCAAATCTGCATTGTAAGTTTGCTTGGAAAGGTTAGTTCTAAAGATGTTTTAATGCTAGAAGGATGGAGAGAGCAGTGACTATGTTTTATCAAAAGGCATCATTGAAGCCACAAGGATAGTCTTGTCAGAACACACATTCATCACAAAAACGGGGGCAATTCTTTTTAGTGAGCCTGTGGTAGGCATTTCCTATGAATAAATAAAATTGAAATTACATTATTTTAAAACATTAATGTCCAAGTCTTCTGTGCCCAATGCTGTCATGCTCAGCTGTGGACAATAATAACTGTGAGGAACCAAAATGAAAACTTCCACATTAGTACAGCAGAAGAAAAGTAGAATTTCTTTTAAATACTTGTGCTAATGACTTCATGATATCCAGAGCTTCCTTGAGAAATCTGACTCAAATCTGCATGCAAATTTGTCTTTCAGTAAGTTCTATTTGCATGGGTTGTTACCTCAAAAATCCCAGAGACTGTCATAAAATTTTGTCATACCTTACTGCCACCCACCAAGCTTCTGCTTGGTGATCATGCAAAATCAAGGCTCAGCTGTATTCTGCAGTCTTTGATTGACAAAGACAATGACATTGTGTTTGAGGAAACAGTGAGATCAATGCAGATATTTGTGTTTGTCCCAGCTACAGCATCTCTGCAAACCTCGACAGTGGTGCAGTAACAGTACTCTGAAGGATCCAAAATCCTGCCAGGTTTTACTGAGCCATGTGCAGGTCTGGTAGTAACATTTAATCCCAAAATGTGCTCTTGAATCATCTGTGCTTTTTACATTAATCAACTCAGTGCAATGCTCTGTTTGCAAAGAACCAAGACTGCATATCACACTGTATTATTGCCTCTGTGTCTGGCAGACTTGTTGCTGGCACACACTTCGTGCTGGGTGATGGATTTTGATGAACTTGTTTCCACATTCATGCAGGTTTTTAGTCTATCTCCTTTTTTTTTAATGCAAATGATAAATGTCTTGATAAACATATTATCCAATAATTACTTAGCATTTTCATTCAACCACAAGTTTCTGTAAACTGAGGCTGATCAATACTAGAGAGAATAGCATAGGAAGATGTTTTTTCACAGCCACATTGCAACCCAAATCCTGAAGCTCTTAGAATGTTGCTTAACAGGGAAAAAGTGAAGCCTGTGCCTACCTAAGTCCTCCCAACACATAGGAATCAGCTTATCCCACATCAATGGGTAGTCAAGGCAGTTCCCAAACTCAAGGCATGTAGCAAACTCCTGTGCAGCCTTCACGAACACTATTCTATGGACTGTTCTCCCTGACCCTAGAGACCAGGAATTCTCCAAATTTTGCCCCATTTTAAAGAGGTTTATTCGACCATTGCCTTAGCC
>NW_008689697.1:23837-30737 GCF_000695815.1 Acanthisitta chloris | reverse complement strand
AAGAGTCAGGGCGATAAGCAATGATTTCAGAAGATATCCTCAGTCAAATGTAAAATACGTCAAAATTATAGCAACCATAGCTAATTCCCTAGGTAAAATTCATTTCCTGTATTCACACAAAATTAATACTACTAGTTTGCAAAAATATGTCTTGCATTGTATTTTAGTCTACCTTAAAAATCCTGTATTTCTGGGCATGGTATGGAAGTATAGAGTTGTTCAGGGGGGAAAAAAAAATGTGGTCTTGTTGTTCCACACATGCAACACTGCCCTTTGATATCTTTTTTTGGACTTTGTAATAATGCTGTAACTACTGCTGCTCACAAATATTTTATTTATAAAAACTGTCCTCCCACAGGGCAGCTGCAGATGATCTGCAAGCTGAAGAGTTGCCTGCAAACTCCACTCACTCTAGGAAGTGATGCTCCTAGTTTGTAAATACCAGTGCTTGTGTTGGGGTTTTTAATAACTGGTTGTGCACTTCCAATTTCAATACACAGAGCAAGAGATCTAGCTCTTGGGCAAAGTGTTGAGCTAACAGTTTAGTGTCCTGTCTTTCCATGACAATGCTGTTATGTTCTATTGGTGATAAAAACAGTAGAAAAAAATTGTCTGAATGCCTTTATGTTAGCAGGAGAGTCAGAATTGTGTGATTTTTGCAAGAACAAAATAATCATGCAATATCTTGGAGAGATGTGCTGGTTTTGCTTGGGGCATAGCTAACTTTCTTCACAGTGGTTAGTATGGGGCTGTGTTTGGGATTTGTGTTGAACACAGGGTTGATAATATGGAGATGTTTTTGTTGTTGCTGAGCAGAGCTGACACAGAGCCAAGGCCCTTTCTGCTTTCCATACTCCCATGCTAGCAAAGAAGTTGGGGCTGCATGGGAGATTGGAAGTAGATACAGCCAGGACAGGTGATCCAAACTGACCAAAGGGATATTCCATACCATATGACATCATGCTCAGTATATAAGGTGGTGTAAAAAACAAGCAAGGGAGGATATATGGAATGATGGCATTTTTCTTCCCAAGTAACCATTACACATGATGTGTACCTGCTCTCCTGGAGGTGCTGAACACCTCCTGCCCATGGGGATCAGTGAATTAATTCCTTGTTTTGCTTTGCTTGTGTGTGCAGCTTTTACTTTCTCTATTAAACTGTCTTTATCTCAACCCATGAGTTTTCTAGCTTTTACCCTTCTGATTCTCTCCCCCATCCTGTTGGGGAAGAGTGAGCAATTGGCTGTGTGGGGCTTAGCTTCTGGCTGAGGTTAAACCATGACAAGAGATTAGCACTCACTAACCATCATTTCTTAGCAGCTTTTGAATGAAAGACAGATAGGTGTTAATTTTCTGAAAACATCAAGTCTAATAGAATGAGTTTTAGTTAGCAAAAAGATGAAATTTAGAGAGCAATGAAAAGGCCTGGATAGAGTTTAGCAGAGGTAAATTAAGTCTCACTTCCTACATGGAGCAATTTGAAGGGTTTCTGTGTAGGGTTTTTATGCTAACTCTACTATAATCTCCATGATTAGAGATCATGCTTTTCTAGTAGTAACATCAGTATTGAAAAAAATCACAGAATCATAGAATTTTAGGGGTTGGAATGGACCTTAGAGATCATCTAGTCCCAATCCCTGCCCTGGGCAGGGACACCTCCCACCAGAGCAGGTTGCTCAAGGCTCATCCAACCTGGCTGTGAACACTGCCAGGGTTGGGGCAGCCACAGCCTCCCTGGGCAACCTGGGACAGTGTCTCACCACTCTCACAGGGAAAAACCTTTTTCCTAATATCTAACCTAAATTTCCCCACTTTCAATTTGTCCCCATTGCCCCTTGTCCTGTCCCTGCAGCTCCTAACACAGATCCCTCTGCAGCTTCCCTGGGGCCCCTTCAGCTCCTGGAAGGTGCTCTGAGGTCTCCACACAACCTTCTCTTCTCCAGGCTCAACAGCCCCAACTCCCTCAGCCTGTCCTGTAAGAAATAGTGAGTTATCATTTCTCACTCTTCTTCCTCATGGAGCTCATGAAAATAGATAAATCTCTTTATATCCCATATCAGTCATCTTTCTACCAGGCTGAAGCCTGAAATCTCTCTGTGCATAAAAGACATTTTCCATATGTGCATTAATTTGCATTTATCAACACAGAATTTTATCTGATGCTTTATTGCCCAGTCACAAAATCTTTTTGAAGTTCTTTAAAGTTTTGATTTTGATTACCCTGTGCAGTATTGCATCAGCAGTAGGTTCTGTCACTTTGCTGTTCACTAACATTTTGTGCTGTTGTTTGGGGTTTTTTTAAAGTGCTTAACTGTACAAATTCTCCCTTAGATCCCTGTTGAATTCACTACTGATATGTCTTCATCGTGAAAATCAATCCATTTATTCTTACATTTATTTTCTACCTTTAACTAGTTGTTAAGCCAGAGAAAATATCTGAATCATGCTGGGAATCCAATCATCCAGGTAATATTCATCCAGATCTCATGTATTCCTCTAAAAGAAATAACCTCATGAGACCTCTACAAAAGTTATCTTGATTCCTTTTCCCCATCATAGCATTTTAATTTACTTAACTATTGGTTTATTCTTTATTAGACTTGTAGCTAATTTGCCTAGTATGAAAGCCAGATTTTTACTGGTGTTTCCACCCATGGCACATTCTTGATTTTAATTAATGCCTTGTTTAGAACTTCATATTATCCTTGTACTGAGACTGATGTGAGCAATACCTGTGTACGTGTCCTTTAAACCTCTCAAGCAAATATCACTTTCTTGCATGATTCATTTCTCAGTTTGTTCTAATCCTCCTCTAACAGTGTCACAGTTTGGGACTGTTCCTCTCATTCTCACCTAGAAAATAGAGATGCTGATATAGATCTCTGCAGGAAATCTTCCTTAGTGAGTTCCATCCCAAGAATACATTTTGCTTTTCTGCTGTTGTCTTTTATTCTCTTTCAGTTCTTGTGTGTGTGAGTGTGTCTGTTTATTTTTCTTGGAAAAAAATAATTTAAAAGAAACATGTAACTATGCTTTTTTTCCCACTATTTTATTGTAAGGATACCCATATAAATAGGTGTCCTGCACTTTAGCCATACCAATCCCATGCAGAGCTCAAGGCTGGGGACAGAGTGGCTGGAGAGCACCAGGCAGAAAGGGACCTGGGAGTGTGGAGAGACAAGGAGCTGAACTGGAGCCAGCAGTGTGCTCAGGGGGCCAAGAAGGCCAATGGCATCCTGGCCTGGATCAGGAACAGTGTGGTCAGCAGGACCAGGGAGGTGATTCTGCCCCTGCACTCGGTGCTGGTGAGGCCACACCTTGAGTCCTGTGCTCAGCTCTGGGCCCCTCTGCTCAGGAGGGACATTGAGGGGCTGGAGCAGGTCCAGAGAAGAGCAACGAGGCTGGTGAAGGGACTGGAGCACAAGTGCCATGAGGAGAGGCTGAGGGAGCTTGGGGTGTTCAGCCTGGAGAAGAGGAGGCTCAGGGGAGACCTTCTCACCCTCTAGAGCTCCCTGACAGGAGGTTGGAGTCAGGTGGGGGTTGGTCTCTTCTCCCAGGCAACCAGCAGCAGGACAAGAGGGCACAGACTCAAGCTCTGTCAGGGGAGGGTTAGGTTGGATATTAGGAAGAGATTTTTTTATGGAGAGATTGATCAGGCATTGGAATGTGCTGCCCAGGGAGGTGGTGGATTCCCCATCCCTGGAGGTTTTCAAGCTGAGACTGGATGTGGCAATTAGTGCCATGGTCTAGTAACAACAGTAGGGTTGGACTTGATGATCTTGAAGGTCTTTTCCAACCTGGTTGACTCTATGATTCTATGAAAATAATGTAATCTGTTGCGATGTGGTACCTGACATTTGCTCTCTGTTATCTTTATGTGGTCATCATAAAATAAGGCAGTGGACCAAGCTGTACTTTTATGGCTATACCCTGAAAATGTTCAGCTTTTCTATTTTAGAAAATTCCCTCCAGTATCTTGGCATCATGAAAGTTAACATTAGTGCTCCGTTTAGACCCAGGTAATCATCAGCTATTCATAGGTGCCGTGAGGGTGTCAGGCTGATGTTCCCAGGTTGTAGCAGAGAGAAGGTTTCTGTGTCAGTGGCAAATGAGCAGGATATCGAGTGATTGCAAAACAGCTATGTTCTCCTGTGCTATCCAAGGGAATTTCTGACAGGCATGTCAAACTACAGACGCCCTGATTCTACTTTTAATTAAGAGCTATATATTAGACACATCTGTACCTTCCTTCTTGCATGTTGAAAAGTTCAGGGGAAGCTTCCACAGTAATCAGGGTCAGAATACAACCTTATGTGGTAGCTAAACTTTTAGAGGCTTACTGTTTTTCCCTGAATTATCTTATTCATTAGTTGTTTGGGGAAAAAATATTTTTGCTGTATTGTTCATGACCATTTCCATTCTGTGTTCCTTCGTCCTTCCTTTCACATTTTTGCTGTCTTCAGGGGTTTCTTCCATCTTTTCCCTGCAATTCTTTCCTCATAGGGACTTCACTCCTCTTCTCACGGCACTGATTGAATAATCAGGAATGAAGTTTGGCTTGATAGCAAAGTGCCATTATTTGAATTTAGAGATAATATCCTAATTGAATTTGGAGTGGAAAAAAGAGGCTCACTGAAGGAATATTACTTTAAGTTGTCTGTGGAATTAGGCAAATACCACTGCAGTTGATTCTATGATTCTATGATTCTATACAGAATTAAATACCGATGACAGTGGTATGATTAGTTTGCATATGAAGAAAGTGCACAAATGGCTACTTTGATTTAGATCAGTATTAGAAAGCTAATCTGAAAGTTATTTTATTTGCATATTAATCATTTACATTAATGAGGAATTATGCTGTTAAATAAACATGCAATTTAAAGTTCTTACCCAGAACACACAAAAACTGACACCAACTTTGTTTCCTAGTCTTTCAATAAACAAACTTGCAGATAGGTTCAAAATATTTAATTTGATTGCTGTTAAAATTGGACTCAGTGACTAGAAGGGGAATCTAGTGAAAATGTACATTGCAACTTATCCTAAACGAAGAAATATTAGGCCAATGAAAGCAACCTATAGAGAAGGTGAGACAACAGCCATGTGCTGGCATATTAGGAATGTCTCTTCATAGATGTGCAAGTTTTATTTCACATTGTCCTCAGCCATCTCAATAAGAATGACTGATAGCTTCACTTTGTGATTTCCCAGCTTTTAAGAGTCTATTTTTATTTATTTTTTATGACCAACCTTACACTTGTTAAATGTAATTTTTGCTTTATGTAAGATAGAAAAGAGCACATCTGCAGTTTGCTGTCCCATGAATTAACAAGAATGACTGGACATAAGACAAGAAATCCTTTAAAAACATATGTTCACATTAAATAGCTGAGCTATCTCAGTAAAGGAGGTCTTACGGGGTCATTTTTGATGCAGTGCGAGTAAACCATTTCTGCTCTTCTGAAATAGTTTCTCTCAGGTTTATATTGAGCTTGTATAGAGGCACATTACATAAATAAGGGCTTAGTTTGTACATTAGTCTTTTACATCTTGGATTCTTACTAAATCCTTGTTTTTACCAACTTGATGCTTAAGAGATATTGATTTCTGCTGCACATGCCTGTGGTGTTTATTTTGATATGTTTGGGATTAAAACCAAAATTAACAGGCATAATCAGTTTTCTCAGAATTAAAAAGGTGCTTTGATACCTTTGGTTTCATTCTGCTCAAGATAAAAAAGAGAGCAAAAGGGATGTGATAATAAAGGGATCGATTTATTCAATCACTGGGTATAAAAACATTAGCCCTGGGAAAGACCCTTCCTCTAAGAGCTTTAGCTGCCCAGCCTCACTTGTGTGGCACAAAATAATTTGCATTTTTAGAGAAAATTCATGTCTTCTGTGAGCTCTAGTGAAACATGAATAAATTGCTTTCTTTTCCTCTTTTTCTGATTTTATAAAGCTGAATCCATTAGGGGCTGAGTCAAACTGTAATGAAAGAAAGGCAACAACTGAGATGATGGAAACCCTGGATTGGATTCCTTAGTAGCCCAAGCCCAGCTGTCATGGCCCACGTGTCAAGTTAGTGCTCTTTGGGGAGACCCAACAGCACATGTGAATATTTTTATTTTTTTTAACCACTGTATTACAACAGGTCTCTAAAGCAGCCTGGAACTAAACAGAGAAGCAAAGATTAAGAATTAAATAGAGCCACAGTAAGCAGTTCAGGCAAGTAAAGCTTTCCAAGGCTGTTAGCCTGCTGTCACCTCCCTGGCAGGTTTGCATGCGACCCGCAGTGCGACCCGCGCACGCAGCAGCTTCCCACGGTCACCAAGGATGTGTAAGGGATACTGTGGTTTGTGTAACTGCTCTGGTGCTGCTCTAGCACAGCCTGTTGAGTTCATCACGAGCCAATGCACAGCTCAAAGCCACTGCCAAAGGTTGGCAATTTTATTCTTCTTAGCTCATGCGTAGTATAATAGGACCAATCTCAACAGAACCCAGAAGAAGCTAAAGAACAGTTGATGGAATCATCACAGGGTTTTAGGGGCTGGAACAGACCTTAGAGATCATCTAGTCCCCTGGGCAGGGACATCTTCCACTAGTCTAGGTCGCTCAAGGCTTCATCCAACCTGGCTGTGAGCACTAACACAGTCTCTAGTTTTATGCCTAATAAGTGAACTTGCACAGCAGGATCAAACTAGGGTTCTGCTATAGGGAAGAAGGGCGATCTTCAGACTTGTGCAGATGAAATATTCCTTCTGCTGGAACAAGGCTTTGCTTGGAGACTCTTATTGTAAGAGTGTCTCTCCAAGAGACTCTTGGAGTGTCTTATTGTAATTTATAGCAATTAATTTTGTCTCTTATACCTCGTGAGCTTTGCTGTGGTGGGATCA
>NW_008689697.1:283-23811 GCF_000695815.1 Acanthisitta chloris | reverse complement strand
TTTTAAGGGGAAAGCTGCAGTTGTTTTCATCAGGAAGACCTGCTTTCCTATCAAAGCACCAAACATTCATCTGAGTACAGGATGGTGTTAAATTATCAAATTGCTGTTACCCGAAGTCTTCTATCCAATGCTTGGAATTTAGCCAGCTTCCAAAGAGACTCACATCCTGCCTTGAAGGGGCTGATGGCACAGCCAAGGGGTCCCCAGGCCTGTAGTAAATTCAAGTAGATAGAGTCATGGTAAGTTCCATATTTGGTTTGTGAATTTGGGGAAATTGTGATATTTTCATGCCTAAGATAATTTTGAACAGATTTCCTGGATTGTGGGAACAGTTTCAAAAAAGACATGTCGGAATCCCTTTCAGACCTGTGCTCTGGAGAAAAATTCTTTCCTTATTTCTTAGCTGGTGACTTCACAGGATTTACCCAGTTTTAGGAAGGCATTTCAAACCAGTAGCAGAAGTCACTGAGGTGGTGCTGCCTCCACTTCCACTGATGCCTTTGTGAGGGACAGAACTGAGCAGCAATACCTAAATAACTCTGTTTCCTTTTCTCCCCTTGCGTTGTGGTTGTGGAAAATGTCCTCAGGAAACCAGATCACTCACTGCTGCTCTCCTTCCTTTGTGCCCAGAAGTCTGTGGCTCCCCTCACACAGCCTTGTCACTGTGGTTGAGGAGTGGAGTGTCAGGCAACATCTTCTACTTTATGAAGAGATTTGTGTGCCCGGTGGATGCTTCTAAGCTCTGCTGTTCCTAGAGCAAAACAATGTGATTGGTGTGGCATAATTCAAAGTGAATTTAAAATTACTGAAGTCAAATGTTTTCTAAAAAGATCTGTTTTGAAGCAATTTGGCAAAGCTGACATAACCCTGCTAACTTCAGTGAGGCTGCATCGGTTGCACCACTTGAGATTTGGGCTCAGACTAGCCAGAGCATTTATTTTTAAATTCTAGCTTCTACTGGCATGTTCTTAAAAGTCTCTGTAGTTCTATAACTTTCTAAAGTAGCTCACAAGTCTTATGCTGACTGCTAATAAAACAGAAAATCCATTTCCATTTTTCAGTGTAATCTTTTTTTCATGTGAATCTATTTCTCATCAAAAGGAGCGAGTGACTGGTGTGAAAGTCAGAGCTCTCTACTTATCTCTAAAGATGGAAGGCAAGTAGTGGCCTTTCAAGTTGTCCCATGTTGTCTGGAAGAACATGGCCATAAATCCAGAAAACTAAGAGAGAGCAACCAAATATTCTATGTTGCCCTGACCAGCAAAAGCATTTTTCCCAGTGCCTGGTGAAGAGAAGTAGGTCTGATCTATGATTCTGTGATCTAAGTCAGTTGGTAAAATCAGCAAGGAATGCTGAGACAAATTTTCTCCCAAGTGTCCATGGGAGAAGTATCTTCCATGGCATTATATCCACACCACCATGTGTGAATGCAAGGACCCTGCATAAACAGGAGCTTTATCTCCAGCAACTGTTTTATGTTGGTTCCTTTTAAGAGAGAAATAGGGGCACTTTGCACAGGCTTAGAGGAGGACTTGAGCTGCTACAGGGAACAATATTCTCCCCAGACAACCTCAGTCACGAGAAAACTGTTACTTCCGTACGGGATTCCGTATCTTCTTTTTAAAGAACATAATCTTCCAGACACTTCCCCTACATCTCCTTAGCCAGCAAGGATGCACTCATGCCTAAGGTGCATTAGAGGATGTAAAGCTAAAGTCAGATGAGGAGAAAAAAATCTCCCTGGCATTCTTTTTTTTGTGTGTGTGTAGCGGATGCATTGCTGGATTTTCTCTGCTTCGCTGATTTCCATTTTTGTATCCAGATGATACCTTTGGCTAAGCTCTTGGAAAAGAGGTTTCCAGGCAAAAAAAACAACCTGCATTATAGAGACTCAGATGATAAACAGTTTGCAAGCCACCAGGCAGAGTAGTCACTGGAGATGCTGAAAGTCTCAACCATGAAGAAGTACTGTTAGGTGTAGAAGAGTAGGCAAACCTTTAGAGGCCAGAAAACAGCAGAGCCAAACCAGAACATGAAGAATGAGATGTGCAGATCAAGAAACTCAACAAATGTACATAGAATGCTCATGTCAAAACACAGAGATAACAAAAAGGACTAAAATCAGAGATACTTCTAGTCAGAGCAGTCTGATACTGTATTTGAACCTCAGGATGCTAATGGCATATAATTAAGCTAGAGGACATGTTTAAGTAATCTGCATTTTCCAGATGGCGGAAGACATCAAGAATTTTTCAGTGTAGTGGCTTTGGCATGAATTGGTCTTAGAGTCATCACAATGTCTGAAATCTCCGTTGTCACATCTACTGTATTGCAACTATTTACTGAGCACTTGTTATACTTAGCTTTGCTTTGGTTTAAAATGAATGCAGCAATGATAATTTGCACACAAACAGGGAACAAATGTGCTACTTCTGTTACGATCAGCATGTTGTCAGAAACATCAGTTCACCTTTGCTCTTTGCAACGAGAGTAGATTTCATTCATAACTCTAAAGATAGGTGTTAAAACTTCTGTGTGTATATCATTGAGATAAACATTTTTGTAAAAGCCTATAGGAATATCTCCAAAAATACTGACAAAAGTTCTGCAGAACTATAAAATACCACTTCTGTGAGCAAAATAATTGTTTCATTTCATAAGGATTTCTGAGTAGCTTTTGGGCTCAATCTTTCGTGGTGGCTCTGAGCAGAGATAGAGGTAGTAAAAGTGTTTTTGTACTGCTGTATGTTCTTTCCTCACCAGCTCCTCAGGGTAGCCAAGGGCAAGTTTGGCTTCCACCGCAAGAGCAAGCAGACACCTTTGCTCAGAAGTTTTCCTTCTCAGCAGGTCCCTCTGGGACTTGTCCTGTCTTTAGGCGGGAACAAGTAGGTTCCAGTTGTGGTCTTTATTCTGCATCTGGATGGGGGCAAGGTGTGAAAATTCTCTGGGCCATCTGGGAATTCTCCTCTGTGCTGTGGAAACTGATTAACCAGCTGGGCAGATGCTCACCTGCCTTGTGCTGCTGGAAAACTTCGCCTTTGACTGAGAAAATCTTAAGACACTGAATATTGTTTCCCTAATTTCTCCCTACCTGGGGTTGGAGTAGAGGCAGATATGAGATGCTATAATAAAATTTGAAGCTAATAGGATTTAATGTAGAACGTGTTGACAGTAAAGATAAAAGCGTAAACTAAAACCAGGCAGCTATTTTGTGTAGGTTTCTCCGTATTTAAAGGGATCTTCTTGATGATTGTTTTTCTGTGTCACCAGTATTTGGGTAGAATTTTTGTGATATTTTGCAGATATACAAAAGATACAGTGTCACATTTTGGCCTTGAGAAAAATCCCTGGTTTTCTACCTACAGGCAACAATTTGGCCTGATAGAGCTGTTATTTAAAACTGATATTCAATGAATGGTTGGTGCAAAAGATGTTGCCATTATACTATGCTGTCACAGACTGCTGTAAAACAACGAACAGAACTGAAAAATGTAAGATCAAGAGAGATTTCCATTGTTGTACAAATGTCTGGAACATGCCCAAACTATGTAAGAGAGGAAGATTAACTTGTCTGATGACTGTTGAATATGAATAAGTAAACAGTGGAAGTTATTAGCCAGGGCAAAATTCATATTCCCATTTTGTTTTCTCACCCAACCCAGAAAAACCTTGTACTCTCCTTATAGTGCCAGTCTGAGCAGGCTCTTTAAAAGCATATAAAATAAATTCTGCTTCTCATTCATAAACTTAGCCATCTGTGAAGCTTTTATTCAGAGAAACCTACCTGCTCAAGTGCTCGCTGTAGTTCATTAAAGGCTCCCATTTGTACTCCTAAAGACTCATTCATTGCCGTGAATAATATATACAGTATACTGAAAGAGAACCAACTCCTGCTTTTACAATCTAAATTAAACAACTTTGTCTAATAAAAGAAGCACTGCCTCACTTCTAACTAGGCCATAAGCCCTAAGGGTCTTGTATCTGTGCGTTTATTTATTTATTTTTGTCGAGTTGTCCTACAAGGAGCTGAAAGCTAAGTGAACTGAGCTGACTAAATGGTTTCTCTTTCTCCACCTCCTTAGAAAGACTGAGACAAGCACAGGCATAACTGTACTGAAGCAAAGACTTGTCCATAAACTTATTCCAAAATGCAATTGGATGATCTCCTGTCTTTTTTGTCGGTGCCACCTTCTAACCTTTCTAATCTTGCGAGTTCATCTCTATTATATGTGGCTCTTGCAAATAGCCATGATTAATAACTGCTGTGATTCATTAGCCTGTGCTGTTGGTATTGTTTCCCCAATGGGAGCATTTGCTATCTGGGGATAGTCCATGATTACTCTGCCTTGTGGAACAGTAAGATGCTTTCAATCTAATGTGCTGTCCATGTTTTAGCATAAAATAATATTAAGGCATCCACATAATGGAACTGTCTGAAGATCCATTTTATTAAGCACCGAAAGAAAATGTGTGTGTGTTTGCATGTGAGAGGGAAACATAATCAGCCAATCTGTTTCCCCAGAAACATAATTTCCATGAGGGTTTCATGTAAAGACACAGCTCTTTTGAGGTATAGTCCTTTGGATTTGAGGTTGAAAAAACACTACACAGCCAATACCTTACCTGGTCCGATTAACTTACTCAAATTATATATGGCCTATTCAAAGAAGGCAAAATAGGAAAGAGAGGTAGGTTTATTGTATTTATTCCATTTGAGGGTATGTATTTTAAATGCAATCTACCTTCAAGTACAAAGCTGTAGTGCTCTTAAAAGATTACTGTTTCGAGTTACTTCACATACCTTAACAGAGCATGTAACCTTTTTACATTATATGATCAACTTTTTGACAGTGCAGGGCCAGCACAGCTAATGGAATAATAGCCTGCAGGGTCCAGCTAAATGATATACGAATATAATCAACCTTTGTGATGACTATTCAAAAGTAATCCCTTTAGCTTTCGACTGCAACGTATATTTCAACCAGGCAAGACCATATGAAGAAAATCTCTGCAGACTCCACTGATACAATATGGCCTTCATATCCCCACAGTGTGTTTGCTGCTCACAGTGAGTTTTAAATTTAAGGTAATGGCTACTGTATATTCATGTGAGCATGGAACAATACCTTTGATTTGTTGGAGGAATGTTGCATTAGCTACCAAGGGCCCTATTCAGTAAACTTTGACACAACCCTTATATATGGTTTACTGCTTATTCTAAATGGAATATGCCTGATAAAAATGCTTTGCATGCCCAAATTGTACAAATTCATTAATCTTTATATTCATAAAACCTCCAAGTACAACTGCTTCCATTCCAAGTGAACCTGGTCAGGGTACATGGTTAAACAGGTAGGCCCAACCTGCCTTTATAAAGGCATTGAATTGATTTTCATTTATCAAGGCAGAAAAAAGAGTAGGAAGATCATCTCTGAGTCTGGGATGTGCATGGTGTTGGCAATCACACTGTTATTTTTATTCCTACTCCATTACACCATTCTACAGATTATATAACTGGAAACAGCTGCATGACCTTTAAAAATGCAAGTGATTTTTAAATGACTGTATGGGGTTGTATCTCATCAGCTGCATTACACCAATAGGATAATGTGTTGAGGTAGTCTTGCTTTCTCTCCTTTTTGTACCAAAAATGCAGTGTTGGCTAATAATGAATCTGGATGTGTGGAATTAGTTGTATTGAAGGAAAATAGACGTGATGGACACACTGTGTTTCCTTATGTTACTAGGTTTTTATGTACAGTATATTTAAGAGTTCACTCCCATGAGCAGCAGTTGCAAATGTGGCCTTGATTGCATAGGTGCACCTGAACTCGTGCAAAAACACAGCAGCACAGTTACTGCATTTTGTCTGAGATGTTGCATTACAGGGTTGAATGCCACTTTATCCAGGTAGCTATAGTGGCAGAGTAGGAGAAGCTATGGACTATTTTCCTGTTTGTTTGCCACGTCACTTCTTGAGCCCATGGAAAACTGGTGCATCCTCAGCATCCTGCAGCAGGTAGTCCCAAAGAGGAGTTGGCAGTGCACAAAGTCCTTCCTCTGCACCCAAGCCCACCACCTGCTACTCTCACTGTATCCTACCTCATTCTTTTATTGGAAGAGACAGTGAAAAATGGTTTCTGTGTCACCTTCTGCATGGTATTCTCGTTCTTGCTTTTATAATCTCCTCAAAATATTGTCTTTCTTTTTTTTTTTCCAAAGCAGTTCCTGCTGCCCAAAACAATAGTCTTGTTATGAATCATCACTGCGTGGATCTTTCAGTGGAATTCTTGTTTAATAAAGTCCAACAGTCTCTGAGCAATGCAAAACTTGGGTTTGAATATTTTCCCATCACATGGGCACATGAGCTCAGGAAACCGGGTGTTGCCTGTTTCATTTTCTTTATGATCTTTGCAGAGAATGGTACCTAAAACTCCTGTCCTCTCTGGAGTTAGTTGTAGCTTCAGTCTTTGTAGGTGTAGCTTTCATTCTTTTGTATTATTTTCCACTAATTATATCCTGTAAAGGACTTGCAGCCCTGCATTTTCTCCCAAGAACATAAGTAAATAATGAGATTTTTACAAGTGTGACATTCTTTAGATAGACACATGTAAGCAGCAAGAACAGAGACACCAATTCCAGCTGCACTGAAAATTTGACCAGACAATTTTAATTATATTTTATCAACGGTAGTGATCATATGTCAGGAACCTCCTATTATGATTAATTATATTTACATACTATTAATACATATTAATGTTTCTCTCTCTCACGACACAGTAAGATGGAAGGAGAATGCTTATGGTGTGATCTGTGGTGGTATATATGTATTAGCATTATGAATATGAGATGCTTTTATTGTTCCCAAATAGCATAGGCCAAACAAATGCCAAGAAAACATTTATGGCTCAGTATTCCATCATTATCCTTGATACACTTAATATGTGCTGGAAGGGTAGAACTGTTAATCAGACAATAATAGCTTGGTTTCCAAGTGTGAAGGCAAAAGGCCAAAAGGTGCATGAGAAAAGCAATTTATGCTCTAACTCCCCATCTGTCATGTACACAGCCCTAGTCTCTCATGTGTCAGTGTGTGTGAGACACATTGCTGTCAGAGACACTTTTATCATAGAATCTTGGAGTTTAAGGGTTGGAATGGACCTTACAGATCATCTAGTCCCAACCCCCTGCCCTGGGCAGGGACACCTCCCACCAGAGCAGGTTGCTCAAGGCTCATCCAGCCTGGCCTTGAACACTGCCAGGGTTGGGGCAGCCACAGCCTCTCTGGGCACGCTGTGCCAGTGTCTCACTACCCTCACAGGCAAAAACATTTTTCTCACATCTAACCTAGATTTTCCCTCCTTCAGTTTGAACCCATTGCCCCTTGTCCTGTCATTGCAGTCACACAGAGTCCCTCTCTGGCTCCTTGTAGGCCCTTCAGATACTGAAAAGTTGCTCTGAGGTCTCCACACAACCTTCTCTTCTCCAGGCTGAACAGCCCCAACTCCCTCAGCCTGTCCTCATAGGGGAGGTTTATTTACTGGTTTTATGTGTATTTACTTGGCAATACATATGTTCCTATACAGACCTAGTCCCATTTTGGGCTGGAGTCACCTACCTCTCTTGCACCACTGTTTCAACAAAGAGCCTCCACTGGAAAGAACAGGAACACTGTGCTGGTGTAAAGGGGGTGGGACAGCACAGCTCTGACTCCTGTTAGCACTTCTGAACTGCATAGGGCTCTCAGCTGCTTCACACTCTGGGGGTTCCTAAGCCAAACTGAGCTGTGCAGCCATGAGCAGAGACCCTTGTATTCAATTAGGTTTTATCAGATTTTTTTAGACATGGTCTGCTAAGAAAGGAATTTCCATGAATGTACTTTAGGCTTAGTATCAGAACACCTTACCTGGAATAACTACATTGTTAAATACAGAATAAACCACTCATGTACACACTGACCCCATACAAAATGTGGCTCATATGACATCTTGGTGTTAACTCTCAGATATTCTTCATATCCTCATCCTATTTCTTACTTGCATACTATGGATAAAGTCCTAGGTAGCAATTATACTTAACAAAAACCTATGATATGACAAAACAACTTTTATTGAGTCTTGAGTGGTCCAATAGTTTTATTTTGTTCCAAATGTTGCACCAACAGAGACACTGCTTTGAGCATTATTTTTCACCTCCGCCAGAATTGGATGCATGTATTTATTTTGGACATGGATTAAATTAGGATGCCACATAAGCACCATTGGTATTGCTGTAACTGAAAGACAAAGTCCAGTTTTTAGGCATCACAGTACAAAGAGGTAGTGACAAATTGAGGAGCATCCAGTTAGGGATTATACAGAAAACATGAATTCCTTTCAAATATTGAAGAGATTGCATTTGCTTAGCCTCAAAAAGAGAAGATTAGGGAAAGGAAAATAGTCTCTCAAGCTATAAGGAGTAATTATAAAAGAGGATGGTGTTGTGTTACTCTTCATGTCTAGCAAGGGTAGAACAAGGCAAAAATCAGTTTAATTTGCAATAAATATTTATCTTAAGTATTAGGGAAGAAACTGAGTGATAAGATTGTGAAGCACTGGAACAGAGAGATTAGGGATGTTGTGAAACAGCCTTCGTCAGAAGCCTTGGAGAATAGATGCCAGGGATGGACTAGATATATGTGCACTTTCTTCATTTGAGGAGGTGAACCAGATCAGTAGTTCCCAAAATAAGATACAGTCCCCCAGGGATGGTGTGGTTGTAACTAGGCAGAGGGAGGTGTGTTGCTGGAGAGTCACTGGGAACGAGCAGAAAGTGCAGCCAGGAAGGAGGTGAGAGGTTGGTGTGGGGGTGGAGTGAGGAAGGAATGAGACTGAGCATCACTGGTCACGGGAGCAAAGGAAGTATGTGGCTCTCAAGAGCTGCTGAGTTAAGCCACTTGTTCGTTGGATCATATCCCATGAGGATCACCTGCTGAGAGGTGCCAGGATTCCTTATCCAACCTCCTCACCCTGCTCTTGCTTCCTGCACAGCTCACTCCTTCCCCTTCATAGTCTTCTTGCTTCCTGCCATCTTTCAGTGCTGTCTTTGCCATCGTCGTCTCCCAAATGCGTCTCCCTCGTTGGCTCCCCAGCTGGTCCCAGCTGGACCTGTCCTGCCAAACCAGCCTTTTGGGGAACTGCACAGGAGTGCAAGAAAAAAGAGCAAGAATCCCTGTCAGTTCTGTATTTCTAGGATTATATCTTATGTGACTCACCTCTGTCTTGTCTTAGATTTCCTTCTCTTGTGACTTTTGTTTTCTGTATTATGTGTTTTCCACAAAAACATTCTAGGCCTTTTCACTATTAAGTCTAAAATGCTAATGCTCTTTTTTTTTAATTACAGAACTTGATAAAGAAACAAGTGCCTCAAAGTCCCAGTGAGCCTCTGTCAAAAACACCAGTTCTAGAGCCTTCCTGGTACAGTATTTACTCTTAATCCATAGTCTTTATACCAATATGCTGCTTTTTGCATAATGTCATTGCTATCAACACTTCACCTGGTTTTGACAGGCAATTGCACATCATCTCTGTTTTACTTTACCCAAATAACAACATTTTTCCTGCTCATAAAATGAACAAATTCGGGCTTCCCTCAGATTTTTCTACATGTGTTCCCAGTTTTAGAATTTAATTGCCTTTGATCATGTAATTGCTTTTAATTTACAGAAATAAGCCTTTGAGACAGAAGCAGATCTATTAATCAGATGCTGAACCCAAACAGAAAATATGTAGATATGGAAATGCATACATAAACTTATGACATTTTACTCTTTTTCTGTTTGCTGTTTTTCATTGCAGAGGATCCTGTTCACTGACAGAGAAACTGATAGATGTATAAGGAGCGGAGGAAGATCCTTGAAGAGATGTGCAATAAAATAGGAATTTCAGTAGGGATTCTGTCATTTAAATGGGAGCACAGTGTTGCAGTATAAATATCTGAGAGCTCTGGGGTTTTATGGCTGAAATGTGACTTCAATTTTTTATCAAAAATAGGTGGTGTCATTGAAACAAAAAAGAAAAAGAGTACTAGAATAGAAAGTTTGTACTTTGTGCCCCGACATCTTCCAAAGTGTCAAGATCCTCCTGTTAAGATACTGAACATCATTTATGACCCACTGTGGTTCCTTCCAACCTTACCCATTCTGTGATTCTATCATTCCCATCATCAGGTAAACTAAAATTCTGTTTAGATTCTTGCAGATACATACTCTGAAGCACTGATTTTGGACTGTGTGTAGAGAACTGTCTCCCATTTGGAGCTGATTAAATTCTTGGCAGTGAGTTCCCCACATGACCCAGAGCAGTTTGACTCCTCTGGTCTTCACAGTCCTCAGAGGTCGTTTGCCATCTCCCATCGATGTCAGCCTGAAGAAGAGTTAGAGGACAGAAGATGTCTGTTATCACTTTGCAAAATACACATGAAAGCAGGTTTTGGAACCTTTGATTTTTATTGGGGAAAATTGATGCAAACTTTCATCATTTGACCTGTTAGAAAACTTGTTTTTTTTAAACTACATAAACGAAGCTTTATGACTCCCAATAGCCAACCATTCCTCTCTTTAAACTGAGGTTTCCAGTCTCAGAGTTTGAAGCTAGGTCCATTAGACCTGTAATCAGTTTTTATGACAGTCTTTGAGCAAGCAATAGCTTTTGCCATAGAAATAACTCAATTCATAGTTTTTTCAGGATTGCAGTCGGAGTAACTGGTTGACATGTGACAACAGGATTTCTTCCTGCTAAGGAATGGTAAAACTGTATCATTAACCTGTTCTTAATAGACTGCTTTTGACCAAAATGTTATAGACAATGCAATGCAGATACAAATACCTCAGTAATTTTATTCTTTTATTTAGAGGTCTTTTTTTCTGAACACCAACTTTTTGTAACAATGTTAGTTTTCAATGCTTTTGGAAGGCTGAAAGGTTGTATAGAAATGTCCCCACATGCAATTAGGCACCCACATAGGCACACAGATCTCTTTACTGAGTGTTAAAAACAGGCAAACATTTCATGAAAACCAGTAAGACAAACAGGACTATGAATTAAACAACATCTGTATTGTTTACTCCTTAAGTTTACCCTCTATATTTTAATGCTATGGATTTGAAATTAGAAAAATCATTCTAAAACCAGCACAATTTTGCAAATAATACCTTAGAATCTTCTAATCTTGATAAGTATAGCATGATTACTTATAAGAGGTTGCTATTTTTAGATACTTGGAATTTCTTCTATCAGAATATTGTTCAAAGAAATGGCATATTTTAATTTGTCATTCATAGTAAAAAAAAAAAAGGTATAAAATACCATAAACCAAGGAGACATTCTAGAAAAGACAGTTATCAATTTGTCAAGGGCAAGTTTCTAAATTCTTGAGGGTTTTTAGCCTCAAGTACATTTCTGCAGCAGCTGAACATTCTGTGTATGTGTCCCAAAAGTTATTGTACAGTTATATTAAATAGCATCGATGATCATCATTATTTTTTGCCAATCTGCCCTCATTACTACATGATAACTCTTGTATACTTGTGAAAAATGGTCCGGGATTAATCCTGTAGACTATTAGCTCTCCCATACTTTTTAACAACACTTTTTTGCCATTAAGCTTTTAATAAAAATAAGGGAAAATTTGTCATCCTATAACAGTGTACATGTGAGTTCTGCTCTCCAAGACAGAAAGCTTTAAGAGAAAATTATGTTTATTGAGCTAAATGTATCTCCCTCCCTTCCCAGTGACTGTCTGACAGGTAACCATTGGCCTGGCAGAATGCAATCATTGTTCTGCTCCTTGCAGACTTTTCAGTGGGAAAACGAAGGCTCTGCTTCCCCCTTCAAATCAGTGGGGCAAGGAGGTTAGGCAGGATGTTGTTCCATACATTTTGCTTTGGACAGGATCCTGGACTAAACCTCTCAGCTGTTAGAAGCAGTCAGAGCATCATGGGTTGTGGCAGGCCTTGGTGTAACACCTCACATGCTCCAGCTGAAAGCACAGAGCTCACTGGTACTTGGCTGCAGTATCGACCCAGTCCTACTTCAGAAGAAAAATCACCACTTTCTGAATTACCAGTGCTCTCCTAACATCACTTCCCTTTGGGGTTCTCTTGTCAGACATAGTTCTGCTCATAAGATCTGCTGAGATCAGAGCTCAGATTAGTATAATGGAACTTCTGTCCTTTGTCTCTTTGCATGAGAGATATTAATTCCTTTCAGGAACTCCTGATATGGCACTCTACCTCGTTCTTTATCATGGCAATCCTTCCTCCAAGTTTTTCCAGAAAGAATCTAATCAGTCACCTAACCCTTAAGACTTTGAGGACTCGTGAGAGAGTATGAATTGCAGTTGCAAGTTTTTCTGAGAAATTACAGGCAGAGTTGACTTTAATGAAGTTAGGAAAACAGGCAAATCAGTTTAGCCTGTAATGCTTGTAGTTGTCTGTGTCAAACAAGAGACTCATCAAATATATTATAGCAGATGAATCTCTGCATAGTTCTGAAGTGTAATATTGAAGTCTCTAAAATCATAGAATCACAGAACTTTAGGGGTTGGAATGGACCTTACAGATCATCTAGTCCCAACCCCCTGCCCTGGGCAGGGACACCTCCCACCAGAACAGGATGCTCAAGGACTAAATCCAACCTGGCAACAACACTCTATGGGTGCCTAAGGTATGCAAAGTTAGCAATTAAGCTTTCAGAGTAGGGTTTTAGTGGGTTTCACTGTGGTGTATCCAATGGCAATGACTTAACAATTCACGACAGAGAGGAAAGTTGTACCTCAGAAAGGATTCTGTTTGTAATTATGAAAAGCATGTTTTCTGACCACTAATAGGGTATATCTTGTTAATTATGATGATATATAAGGTATTTCACCTGTGATGCCATTTAGAAAATTAATGTTTGAGTCACAGAAAGGTCATTGCCATTCTGGAAGGAATCCATTCATCTCTAAATAGACCATCCGAATACAGACTAAGAAATACACTATATATAATTACCTAGAAATAGATGGAATAAATAAGATTGATGATAGGTATTACTAAAGCTGCACTTCAGTTTCCTGCTAGGAAAAAGTAGATTGTAACTGGAAGAAACAATAATATACATGTAAAACTGCAAGAAACAGGTTAAAGACTTCAGTAGTTATATGAGATTCAGCTATCACACATGAGGTGAGGACTCATCAGCCTTCAGGAGCAGTGTCCATCAGGGACTTTGTGCTGAGGTTCAGTCAGGTCCTTCTGAAGACAGCTCTTACAAACAAGAAAATGAGAACTTCTGTTTGTTGGGGTTTTTCCATAAACCCGTGTCTTGTTTGACTGCACAACTTCATACTGTCTCTCTGTTTGCCACACAAATACTTACAAGTAGATAGATGTATGTGCTGTCTTCAGAGATAAATACATTGGTGAGTATTTCCATGTGTGAGTCTCCTTTTGACCCAGGAATTTCACTGAAGGGTGATGCTGAGCACAAAGGAACTCAGCAGCTGTGATAGTAAAGCACATGGCCAGAAGTTTATTCTTAGGAGGTAAACATCTCTTTCTAAACATTTAAGGTTTAGTTTTTAAAGCTACAGAATAAATGCCCGGAATGGCTGTTGGTCAAGTGAGCTCTCAAGCAGAATGGGCGAATGAGAAAAAAGTGCAAGTATTCCTTTAATTGCAAGCCTGATGTTTAATCTTAGCTCACCTGTGGAATGGGCAAGGTGAGCCCCAGATCCATAGCCACTTGCTGCAGTGCTGGCTTGGAGGAATTAATCTCAGCAGGTGTGAAAGCAATTTAGTAACTAGAATCCCCAGTCCCCATCCCTGCTGAATGAGAAGGTTTGGTTCACCAAGGTTAACGAGGTAGTTACCTGTTGGCTTCATTACCACCTGAAAGGCTGACAGACAACTTTCCAGCACAGCTGAGCTAGATGAGACCTGAAGTGTTGGCCAGGACCCTCCCTGGAGTCTCTGGGAGCTGAGGGTTTGCAGCCCCAGAAGAATTTCTCAAGCTCTTTGTAGGATCCCAGGAAGGGTAAGTCTCAAGCTGTCCCAGCAGTTATCCATTCTCCAGCTCAGCTCTGCAGCTTGGTCACCTGCAGCATGGGTGACATGGGGCAGAAAACCAGTGGACGAGAGATTTTCAGTAGCACATAGACAATCAAGGGGCTGGGAAATTGAGTATCCCAGGAGGAGTGGTAGTAGCTCCTGACTCCCACTCAGCTCCAAACCCAGCTAGGAATGAGGTCTTTTACACCAGACAGATGAGAGGTAAGCCTTGTTTCTGGGAGACAACTTCCTTCAGCACCAGCTTTCATAACTGGCACATCTGGCCACTACCTATCCATACCTATCCATACACAGAGGTAAATCAGCTTTGAAAGGCTGATACCTCCTACACTGAGCTATTCTATCCCTGCCAACATTGCTCCCTGGTCTTCCTGGACTCTTTCAGAAAACATTTTCCCATCTGGGCTCAAGTTTACAGTCTGTAATTGTAGGGACTTCAATCTGGACTTACCCACAGCAGTGCCTTTAAAAATCTCTTCAAAGAGCCCCCCTGAAGCATGGTGCTCACTGTTATTTTCTCCTGTTTTCTTTCATAAGAGTTGTTTGCCTCCTGGCTCCTCAGCAGCAGTTGGCTGAGAAAATTAGGCACTCTCTCTTTCCACATGAGTACCAGGAAATCAGTTTCCCTGGCATTGCTGACTGCTTTCTGGGCAGACCAGGCTCATGCCAAACTCACAGTACAGATTAAAACAAAATTTATTTATAAGGGAAGTTCAGGATTACCTGGCTTCTGTCTCCAGGCCCCTGGCTGCTTCTCGCTCACAACAACCCCTTTAACTTTTACATTCTGGACTGCAATGAGCTTTCATGTCTGCTGAGTCATGATACTCTCAGAGGAGATCTGTGATATTAGAATATTTTGATGAATTAGAACCTTTGCTTTTACTTTGCCTCTGCAAACCTCTGTTCTGGGAGAGCAGTATCACCAACACATTCACATTCTGCAGAGCATTTGGCAGAAGTGGCTAACAACTGATGAAGATGGGGACAGTTAAGCAAGGATTCATGGCACTTTGAATTCTTCCTGTCACACTTAAGTCCAGCACTAGCATATGAGAGGGAAGGGGAGGAGTTCATCTGGCCTTGCCATCAATACCAGAGTCAATCATGAGAACAGAGCCAGTGGTCAGTGGACGCCTGCATGGGATGTAAGATGTGCCTGTCCTGTGTGAGCTCTAACACAACTCCCTTCAGTGGGAAAAGCTCTCTCTTTCAAATGGTGGTGGAGCTTGGGGCTCTACAAATCCCTCAGCTGATGTTGGCACTGTGTACTTGGATTAACTGAGGGGCAACACCCCATCAAGTCTTACTGATGTGCTCTCATCAGCCAGACCATTCCTAACCCTTGTGTGAAACCAGCCTGGACCAAACCAGCTCACTCTCCTCAAACACAAACCTGCAGACTAGCAAGGTGACCCTGTCAGGGGCAGGGAAGATGTCAAGGATCAGTGTGAATATTTTAAGTGCAGCAGGAGCCACTTAGACCATAAGACTTGGGAACTGTCTTTAAGATAATTTATGTGTGCACAGTCATTGGGGACCAGGAGTGTTGTGCTGGCATGAGCTGTGCACATCCACACACACACCAAACCTCCTCGGAGTAGGTGATGTTCAATCAGTGTCACTGCTTGGGGTCACTGGTATAAGTCATGTTCTAAGTTTTTTCCTCCTTCTTCCTGATAAAAATCAGGACAGTACAACCTGCCTAGAAAATTACTTTCTGAGACCATCTGTTCCAGAAAACCTGGTAGCTTATACAAAGTAAATTTTAATACAAGCTGCAAAGGTGAGGAAAGTAATAGAATTTTAAAAAACTAAACTAATATATGTGCAAAAAGTATGCTTGCCTTAGTCATCCCCTCTGTTTCTCCCAGATCCCACATCCCACTGTAGGGAGCTGGGGTATTTCCAGCAGTGAGACAATGCACTTTCCCTTGAAAGCTTCTGGCTTTAATCTCGCCATCAAATGCTGCGATTCACTTCTGCAGTCCCCATTGTACATTTCTTAATATCAGACATGAGTGAAATATCTTCAGGACTGTGAGACTGGAGTTAACTAATTTTTCAAAGGAGAAAGGTGCTGGAAATACATAGTGGTCTTCATCAGCTGAAAGAGTCTGTGAAACCAAACCCAGACTCATGAGCCTGTCATGATATCGACTAAGCGAGCCAGAAAGAGACTTTCACACCTCTAAAACAGTGAGTTCAGTTCAGTCTAATCTCATGCACAGGTCAGAGCATCTGGCCCAGCACAGATGCCTGGACGTGGTCACATCTGCTGAGTAACAGCTACAGCCCTGCAGAGGAGAGAGCCTGCACTGGCTGCAAGGCTGTGCTGTGTGCTGCAAGAATTTATCCTCCACCACATGAACAGATGAAAATTTTCATGTAAAACTTCAGGGGTTTTCTCCTCTTTTGTGAGATCAATGCATGTATGTAGTCTGCTTTAAATATGGTCATCATGTCCATTGTCTCAAATCATTGCACAGGTCAAGACTTAGTTCTTCTGAAAGTTGTGTTCTATGAAGACAAGATGAAGTCTTTTTACATTTTTCCTCTGGTTTCTGAGCCTTTGAAGACTGTTCAAGGCATATGCTAAAGCTCCTTGCTGAAACAGCTTTCCTGTAACAGAAGGACAGGTCAGCTCTTGACTTCTGAAGCAAAGGCTTCAAAGTCTTCACAGGTATTGCAAGCTGAAGTAGAAATCTGCATGTGGCAGCCCCAAATTATCTGTCATCACACCACTGCTTCCTGACGGCTGCACTCAGGCCTTTTGAATTGCTACCTGTAAATCATCCTCAACACCTTTGAGGATGAGCAAGTGTTTGCAGTGGTGCTGTGAGCTGAAAGGGTTTAAGGTGGTCCTGCCATCTTTAGCTGTTCTTTTGCATCCCTGCATGAGGATCACCTTTCTGGGGGCAAGTACTTTTCATGATTTTGTCTGGTTTGCCATGACCAGTTCCTTGTTTAGGAGTAGGATCCTCTTTTCTCACCATTTTCCACATACAGCATTAAGAAAATAAAGAATCTGTTTTCAGGTTAGGTGGATGTTCACACTAAGACTAGGTCAGAATCTGACTCCCCAGCAGAAAGGCTTTGGATTGAGGCAAAAATACAAATTACAGTAAATCTGATATTTTTAAGCCTGCTGTATTCTTTTCCCAACTGTGTTTTCTTCCCCACTTTTCCTTAGACTCATGTGTTTCCTCCCTCCTTTATTCAAAGACTCCCCTCTGTCTTCACACTCTCAATGAACACTGGGTTCTGCAGAAGCTCATTCACCCACTCCTCACAACAAAAGTTTTGCCTGGGTGGTTTCTTCTTTACAAGGAGCCAACATCTCTTTTCTCTGACCAGCTGAAACCACTGACTGACCAAAAGTAAGTCACATCTCCAGAATGATGGTGCAGTTTTTACATTGTGAGGAAGAATGAAACCATTCTGCACTGCTGAAAGTGAGTGCAGAACTTGACTTTGTGCACCAAACAAGTGGCTGAGTTCTGTTTACACGTGTTTGTTCTTGGCTTCAAAACTGCTTTCCCCAGTTTGCAGGTGTCAGCAACCTTTGAGACAGCAGGATTTGCTCTGCATTAGTACAGACTGGATTTTTTTATAGTCTGCTTTGCTTCATAGCCTTCCTTGATTTTATCCTTGCATGGCTGCTGAATGAAGACTTAGTACAGAGGAGAAGTAAAGATGATGAGCTATTTCAAATTGAACTCTGCTGCAAACACCTGATTTGTAAAAATTCCATTATGACCTCAAGAAAAACAGAGGTACTTCAGCCTGGAATGCTCCTGATCTCTCTATACCAGCCTGCTGCTAAATGCCTTCTGAAACTCTCACCTTCAGGCCTGGCTGTTCTAGTGGATCTGTGTCTCAGAGCAACCCAAACAGTAGTAACCTGACAGTGCTTTTACCCAGTATCATCCTCAACTGCCTCCCCATTAATTCCCTGCACCTGGAAGCACCCTGATGTCTCCTTAATAGGGGTTAGCATTATTTATAGCAATTTACAGGTGTGCTGCTAAGAGATGGAACTGTAAATCACCTCAGATGTTGTTCCATGATGAAGTGCCTCTACATTATTTAACAAATTGTCCCAACATGACTGAACGATGCACGATGGAAAAACTTGCCACGGAAAGGTAATACTGAAAAGGCCACAATTCTGCCAATTTAGTTAAGATTTGTAATTGCAATTTATATTCTTCTGCTGGTTTTGTACTCCAGGAGTATTTCCAGCTTCAGAAAAGCAGGGTAGTTCCAACCAGGGGTGTCAGCAGGGCAATACAATGGCTTCTATATGTGATACTCTTTTGCAGCTGGAGTTGCAGAGGTACAAAAAAATATCAAGTTGCACATGCAGGTTTTAGTCAGAGCTTACTGCCTAGGGTGGAAGGCAGCAATGTTGTTTTACAGTGTATGAGAGTGATTCTGCCTCAGTAGAAAGAAGATTAAGGTGTGATGAAATGCCAACCAAAAGTGCCTACAGGTACCTCAAAATAAAGAACTACACATGTTGTGAAATGTTGGTTTGTCGTATTTGCCCTTAATCTGAGCAGAGTGCTTTCCCAGCATGTAATTTCGAAGGGAGAGGAAAGGTGGAGCAACATCTTCTTCCTAGAAAGCCTGGACTGAAAATGAACCACACGCAGTGTTATATTGGTCTTTTCTCCTGTCATTGCAGGTGGTTTTCCTCCTTCTGATGTGCAGGTACCATTATGTGATAAATTACTTCTGTTTTTAATCAGCTCAACCAGGGATGGTTTAAGGATTGTCAGGCCTAAAACATGAACCCAGCTGAGATCTCACTGAGCGAGATCTGGCACAAAACCTAGCAGAACAGCCTGGTCAGCTGCTCTTTTCCTCTGGGCAAGAAAACTTGGTCACAAACATCCATAAGGGTAAAGAAGGGATCTGGAGGGTGAAGGGAGGGTGGTACCACCACTTCCCTCCCAGGGATTCAAGATTTGGAGTTGTATGAGTCAGAGCCTTTTCTAAAGATGAGATATGAACAGCCTCAGATGCTTTTTAAGGTATAACTTTGGGGTGTTTTTTTCAGTTTAACCTTTTGAATTTTCCCAGTTAAGTTTTAACATCCGTCAGAACTCTCTTAATGTGAAGTCCTAGACCTTCTAAAGCTATTGGTGAGGGTGTTTAAAATGCTGCTGCAGAAATGAGGTGTCCTGTTTCCATGTGGGTAACAGGGGCTGTTTGTGTTCACGTGTGTCCATGGACAGGAGGAACCTCTACTCACACATGTACTAGAAAGTCCCAGGCAAGAAGATTTATTAATGCTCCATCCTCCAATGTCAGTCGGAGTTTGTGCCTTATTCGGCACTAGACAACACAACCTAAAGGCCCAAATTCAGGGAAGTCAGCTTCCACCTCCCCAGTGCAGTACACCTGAGACTGAGCTGTAAAATAATCTGCTGTGCTGCTGCTGGGGAATTAAACCACTGCTTGCTGTAGTTTGAGGGGACTGGGTATTTCACTGAGTGTGTCATACTGCCAGTGTCCTGGGAGTAAGATAGTCAAGGATGTTAATGGTTCAGCTTTTTGGAGGTATTGCCAGATGGGGCAAGGTTGGTGCCCGTGGGACTTGGGAAGCTTCTTTCCAGTTCCTCATCCTCCCAAACTTCTCTGTTTTCATCTGCTGTTGGGTTGGGTAGCAGCACATCCCTGACCCCTGGAGATGTTGTGGTGATCAGTATGCTACTTACCAGGGAGGGGCAAAAGCACTGAATTTCCATAAAGATCCTGAAAGAATTTTAAGACTCGAGAAAAAAGTATCCTTATAAAACCAAAACAGTCTGTCCATTGAGATGCAGCATTAAACCCACTGTCACTCACCCCCAGCCTGGTTTTTTTACCCTTTTCTGCATGCTCTCTTCCCTGTGTTGCCACTGCTCTTGCTGTTTGAGGCTGTGACATGACTAAAGAAGGACTGTTGCAGCACACACAAGCGTTGGAGTTTGGCCCATGTGCTTTCCTTCACAGAGCACCACTGCCTCGGCACTGGAAACCTTGTCAGTGATGTGTTTTGCAGAAATAAATAAATAAAGGAGAGAATGAAAATGTCATCTACATAAACATGCCACAATAAGTCTAGTCCTTGGATCAAAGTGCTCAAAACGACACAGCTTTGAAACAGAAAGGAATCCAAATTACACATCGCTGCGTATCAGCTCGGGTGCCAGCTGTTTAACCGAGGTGTACACACTATGCCTGATTAAATGAAAACATTTTAACAGCTGTCTAAAAAAGTTAAAACTCGCCTCACATCTTCCCAGGGCTGTCTCCTAACACCATCCCCATGGAAGAGCAGCCACTGGGCTCCATCCCACCCTGCCCTGTGCCTGCCCATCAACACACGTGTGGGGCCACTGGGCATACAGGGATCATCCAAAGGACAATAAGATGCTTGGCAAGGTCTGAACCTCACCAAGTCCTGGTGCCACTGACTGGCAAACCTGTGTGTGGGCAAGAGCCCATAGCTATCTGGCTCTGATATTGTGAGTTAAAAGCAATGCTGGCTGATCAGGAGGACAAAGCAGCTCAGCAGGTTGAGGGGAGAGGCACTGGTTTTCCTATCCAGCCAAACACAGCCCAACCTCCCCAGCAGGGAAGAGACTTTATGGAAGAGAATAAGCTTTAGGTAAGTGGTGGGTGGTCTCTGGTGGTTGCATCCCTGCCAGTTTGCAGAACCAGCTGGGAATCATGCTCCAGCCTGGGGCCAAGCAGCACTGTGTGACTGCTAATTCACTTCCTCTCTTCTCCTACCTCCCCAAAACTGTGTGGGCAAAACCAAACTGCCTGTTTGGAGCAGATACCATCCACAGTCCATGGCCAAGCATTGCCTGGGAGGGTGTTTATTGGCTCCAGCCAGCACTGTGGGGGCAGAGCTGTTCGTGGCCAGGCTGGTGCCTCTCCTGATCATTCCCTGGTGTAGGCACAGCCCGGAGGTGCTGACCTGTGATGCTAGCCCAGGCTCTGGTGGGGCTGCACAAGGTGACCTCCAAGTATCCCATGCCCTCAGTCCCACTGGGAGAATGGTGAGACACTTCTTGTAGCTCAGGTGTTGCCACGGGACCTAGCACAGAGTTTTAACAGTGTCCTCAGCAGCAATGGCACCATCTGGGCTGCAGTGGCTGTCAGCTCTCTCCGATGGGATCACCCCAGCCACGGGAGGTGTTTTCCCAGCCTTCCTGAGCAGACAAGGGATCATCAATACATCACTGCTCCACCAGCCCCAGCCTGCTGCTGCCATCCACCTTGTGTCTGCCTGCAGATGGAAGCTGAAACGAGGAGGGGGTTAATTGCAATCAGGTGGGAGGGTAAGGGAGCAGACAGCCACCCCAGCCATCACAGGAGAGCTGCATCCATCAGCAAGGGGATCCTGGCTGAGACTCCCCCCACAGCAATGCCTCCTCTCCACCAGGTAGGGTCAAGAGGAAAGTTTTGTGGGAATACCTTTGTGTAATGTATTTAAGTACAAGAAACTTGAGTGAGTTGTATCAAGCACCAGATGTGTCCACTTAGAGTCATTTTTAAAGATGCTGCATTTTAAGAATGTAGTCTTAAAGAATCTGTATCTCTAAAGTGAAGAGCAATTAGGAAAGAAATTTTATAACTCAAGATGTAAAAACTATTTCAAAAGGTGGACATCTTTTGCTGGTTTTTTTCACATAACATCTGCTGTGTGTGTGTGTTCGTGTGCACCTGTGGGATGGAGGCTTTTAGTATGTTAAGGTTTGCACAAGACCTTCTCAACACCTTCTTTGGCTCACATGGTTTCATGCTGCTCTTAGTGGGCATTGCCACACGTGTCACTGTCAGAAACTCCATCACAAGAGCCACAGCCATAACCAGGGTGGGAATAAGACCTGATTCATTCACTGCTGCACATCCACCAGTCCTACCCACAAAATATAGCAAGAAACTGAACTGCTTTTCACTTCCTTAAAGCTGCAACCACTGCTGCCATAAAATGTTGTCGTTGTCGTAACATGAGACTTTTCCATGGCTTTCCCTTCCCATCTGTCATGGGCTGATTTGCCCAGCTATGTTTGACCCTATGTTTTTTTAATGGCTTTGCTAAATAGGCAAAGATATCTCCTTGTAAAATGCCCTCCCTCAAAAAATGTGTGTTCTCAATGTTAATTTTATCCCACCTACTTTCATAGCTTTCCCTCCAAAACAATGTGGTGCCACAGGCAACAGAAAAGATACCAAGATTTTGAGTGAGCAGGTGCGTAAGGAAGGGCTTCTCACTATGCACTGAGTCTTTATCAAATCCAGCAGGCCACACACATGTGCCCATGTGCACTCTGAGAGGATTTGATCCCCAAATTCCACACCCAAAGTGGACACAGACCAGACACTTGCAGTGCAATGTGCTACATCTCCTGTGAGCTCCTGGTGGCAATAACTGTGGGCACATCTGCAAGTATGATTCAACATATCAACCTCAGGCCATCTGGTGGCTCTTCATGCCTCATGGTTTTTCCCACCTGGGGTGGTGTTTTCTCTCATTGTCCTGAGGGTATTTGTCTCTTCCTCTGCCCAGGAAGCATCACAGACCAGTATAGTGGTGGTGGTTCTAGGACAGGTCTCCTGTTGCTGATGATGACCCTGCAATGTGCAGATGATGTGTCCAGCTCTTCAGGAGCAGCTCTCTCATGTGGAGGTCAGGGCTGGCTACACAACCCCCCACACTGATGGGACCACCCCCAGGGCTCACTGCCCAAACCTCGAGGAGAGCTGGATGCAGCTTACATGTCACACTCCTGGCAAATATTCCCATGGGTGTCAGAATGTCTCTGGGACCCTGTGGGGAGGTAAATACCCATTTGACACAGGGCTGTGCAAAAAGCCAGTTAGATCCCCGGGGGGGGTGGTGGGGGGGGTGTTTGTCGGGCTGCAGCAGGGCTGGAAACGCTGCTGATACCTCCACCAGATCCACTGCCACCGGCCCCTCTGCCCTGCTCCTTGACCTGTACACTCCGGGAGTCCTGAGGGCAAAGAGGATTTTCTGTTGGAGGGATGAGTGCTCTTCTGAAGTGCTGGTGCCCTGCCCACGCGGTCCGAGTGCCGTCGGGGCAGTGCACACCCCTTCCCAGCGCCTCGGGGCTCCGAGTCTCTTCCCCGGGGAGCTCCAGCCCCGTCGCACGGCTGTCACCGCCACCTCCTCCCCGTTATTTACATCCGTCTTTAGCAGTCTAATTACCCGCTTTATTGCTTTCGCCCGAGGGAAGCCCGAGGACGGCGGCGCAGGGGAGGACCCTCCTCACCAGCCCCGCACGGCCCGAGGGAGATACAGAACTCAGCCGGGGCAATCACCTGGTTTTCGGCAGGATTTCGGGGAGGGAGAGGAGGAGCAGAGCTCTGCAGGCGGCCGGGACCCCCCGGGGGGCCCCCCGGGTCCCTAGTG
>NW_008689697.1:0-233 GCF_000695815.1 Acanthisitta chloris | reverse complement strand
CGCGAGCTGCTCTAGCGGAGGAGGAAAAAAAAAAAACACGACAGGATAGATGGATTTTCAGATCAGCAGCGGAGGTTAATTTATTGGCCTTTATGCTCTTGCGATGGAGTGGGGGAGAGGCGGCGGAATCCTGTCTGCACATCATTAAACGGGTTTACTCCGCCTCGGCCAAAAGAGGTTCCCTCCTGCCCTCGCTGCGGGGGATGCTCCAGCTCCACCTCGGAGGTGAATGC
>NW_008689696.1:100008-100289 GCF_000695815.1 Acanthisitta chloris | reverse complement strand
TATATATTTTAAAAGGCTGGACATTTTACTTGGAAAGTGTTTTTTGCAAAACCATCTTTCTGTCTGTCTAATCAGACACTGCTTTTTTAGAAGCTCAGGCAGGGGTGATGCAGAGGCATTTGAAAATGCTACAAAGCCCTAAACAGTGATAAGTGGCATTTAAATAATTTGTTATTTGATGCTGGTAAATGCCAGTGCTTTGGATTTCCAGAGCTGGTCAGACATGGAATCCTGCAAATTATATTTTCTCTTTTTATACAAGTCTTTTTTGACAGCACCCC
>NW_008689696.1:84962-99976 GCF_000695815.1 Acanthisitta chloris | reverse complement strand
GGAGTGGTACAACTGTGATGACCTCCAGCCTGCTCTTCTAGCAGAATGGATGGAAACTCAGAGGTCACCATAAGGCCAACCCAAAAAGTAGTAGTGTGGCAAGTGAAATAATTTTGTAGGCAAAAAAATCAGTGTTGGCACTTGGTATGAGCACAGGTGGCAGAATCAGGCCCAGTGTTAATTCCTGACCAGCACTGCAGCTGACTGCTCAGCCTTTTTAAAAAATCATTTCCCCGCCTGATGTACTGGAAAGAAAAAGCACAGTTACCTTCTTGTGAAGGAGGATGGACCCATCCTCTGGCAATAAGGAATGCTACTAAAGATATTCAGTGTCTGTGCAATACATACCTTAAACAGAAGATGCCATGTAAAGAAAATTGAGACTGTCCAATATTCACACATCAGCAACTAACAAAGTGACTTTCCTCCTTAGGCTTACACATTGCCAGTCAATCCCACCAGTCACCAATGTCAGGTGAAAGGTGCTGATCATTATTGCTAATGAGCATTATTTCAAACATGAGAAACAAAAGGGCATTTTTGTCCTTATTCATTCAGCTAATTCAGCAGCTTTCATTGAAAGCTGGGAGAGTTTTCCTCAGCTGCCAGCCATGAATTCTTAAAAGGCATACTTTTACATATGTGACAAGTCCTAGCAATATTAGGAGAATACTTCCATGGCTACAGATAAGCCTGTACCTCACTGCTGGCAAGTGAAGGCTCAAAGGCTGTATACTGTCACGGTATAACCTGAGGCCTGCTGAGCACTGACTGACCTCCTTAAAACCAGAAGAATCAAGTTCACTGAATCTTGTCAGCTGAAAGTTAAAAAACCCCTCCAAAACTGATAACATAGAATGGTTTGCATTAGAAGTGACTTTAAAGGTCACGTAGTTCCAATCCTGCTGTCATGGGCAAGGATACATTCCACTAGACTGGGTCACTCAAAGCCCCATCCAGCCTGACCTGATACTTTCAGGGATGAGGCATCCACAGCTTCTCTGGGCAACCTGTTCCAGTGCCTCACCACCCTCACAGTAAAGAATTTCTTCCTAATATCTTGTCTAAACCTGCCTTCTTTCAGTTTAAAGCCATTCCTCCTTGTCCTAGCACTACATGCCCTTGTAAAAAGTCCCTCTATGTTCTCTTGCAGGCCCCGTTTAGGTCCTGAAAGTTGATATAAAGTCTCCCTGAAACCTTCTCTTCCCCCAAGCTCTCTCATCCTGTCTTCATAGGAGGAGTCCTCCAGCCCTCTAATTATTTTGGTGACCTTCCTCTGACCTTGCTCCAACAGGTCCAAGTTCTTCTTATGTTGGGGCTCCCAGAGCTGGGCACAGTACTACAGGTGGAGGTCTCACAAAAGCAGAATAGCAGTGGAAAATCACCTCCTTTGATATAGGCCTCAATGCAGGCCAATAGTTTTGCTCCTGCAGGTACAGGTGGAGGTAGGCAGGAGTCATCACCTTCCCAAACTCCCTGTCATTTGCAACAGGCATCACAAGGTACTGTGGGATTTGTGTTTCCTTTTCCCACAAGATATGCTGGGCTTGAATGCACCTTAAATTCCAGTCTTCAGATTTCTACAGTTTGCTAACCTCCATAGGTCAGTCCTGACTAAAATCAGCTGAAAGCATCATGGGAATATCAGTTCTTCACACTGGAAGCACAAGGAGAAAACCACTGAAGCTCCTTCTGGGAGGGCAATGGAATGTAAAAGAGAATACTGCTGGCCTTGATGATCTCACACACACAAGAGAAGGTATAAGAGGAATATTTTGTGCCAGACTGTTCAGTTACTGATTTTAGACTCACAACTCACATAGAGCTGCTATGCCACTGTGTGTTGTAAACCTCCCATGGACTACAGATTGAAGAGCATGTCAAACCTGTCAGGACTTGGGTTGAATATCTCTAGAGAGGACCAGCATGACTCAGGAAGAACTGGTATGATTTATCAGTTAACCCTGCTCCCTTTGAGACAGCTATATGTACCCATCATGGATTCAGCTCTAATATCCTACATGAGGTGATGTTTTCTGAGAGAAACTGAAAGGTGAAGTTTAAATATAACTCCCAAGGCCACTTCCTGCAAGTGATTTCTCACATTTCTGAGTAAATTTTCTGTTCTTGTCAGGTTGTTTCAGGTTCTGTTTCATGACATTGCATACACAGTTTTTCATCTCCCATCCATGACTACCAAAGGTGCACATTTACCGTAGCACATTAGTTCTTGTGTTTTACACAAGCACAAAATGTTGGTAAAGGCTTGCGATTTTTATTTAGTGAATCAGTGAATTATTTTGAATGAATGACACCTGTGAAGAAACTAAAGTTGATAAATGATAGCTCGTGTTTCAAATGATTATCATTCACTTCTTTGGAATGTTTGAAGTTTTTGCACTGCTCATTTAAAAAATGTAGATTATAACCTTGTGGACCATGATGGATTGTATTTTGCAAATATGTATTTACAAAGGTTTTAATTATCGTATGTGCCGCATATATTTGCATGCAATTTACATAATGTAATTTAACTGCCTATCATGCAGGCAATATCTTGGGGAGTCTTTACAACAATGATTCTTGACACGTTCAGCATGTGCAGCTTTTTGTAAATGTAGTTGCTGCTTTTATGCAGGAAACGTTTTACCATTCTCAAGGGTGCACAATGGCACATACCTTGGAAAATCACCAACCACACGTATATTATCTAAGGCAATAGCTGATTTTTCAAAAGGTGTACACATGCTTTCACCCCAGACTGACAAGTGGATTGAATCCTTGCTCTGCATATTTGAAATTCATAACACAAGGCATCATGAAAGCACAGTATCTTTTCCAAACGGAAGCATGTGTATAGAGAAGTCTATCCAGTTTTGAACAAACACACACAAATAGGAAACTTTAATCTTAGCACTGTGCCTCATCTAAGGTGCTCCTGGGCTCCAATATGTGTAGCCAAATCCAGGATTTTTAACATCTTATTAATACACCCAAAACTGAAAACAGATGTTTAGCTTTGCTTCTCTATACTATTTTCCTGGGGATTATTTTTATCCCTTTGCTGCTGCTGTGCTTTGAATTATGTGCAAGAAGACTCCCCTGAAGAATGAATATGGATAATAAGAGGTCATTCCTGCCATGGAGGGCCCAACTGTAATCCATTTTCAGGAAGGATAATTAGGAAGAAATATTCCTGTCCAAAAGTCAGAGACTGAGGTCTTTCCTGTGCACCCATGCAAAGGCATGGAGGGTAACAGAATGCTTTCTACCTCTGCTCCAGCCAGTTACAACCTACTCAAGACTTGGGGCTGGATCTGAAGGACCAGAAATACAGATAACATTGTTTACTTAGTGTTTCTGTTCCACAAATGCAAGTGTTATATTCACCACAAACATGCAACACGTGCAGGCAGAAGAGAGACTAACCCTCATGACAACAAATTGTACCAATTGCCATTTCCTAATGGTAATAAAGAAAAGAAAATTCAAAAATATGAAAAAGATGACAAGTTCCCAGTGTTGTTATTTCCTCTTACTCTATGGCTGACTGATATGTGAAAGGCTAAGAATCCATCTCAAAGAAACTAAATCTGGTCTACTTCTATCAACAAACTCTGAAAGAAAAATTTTAAATCTATGTTTATAGATGAGAAACAGAAACACCAGTTACTTCTGGGAAAGCATTCAAAGTAAAAAATACCTTCTATGTTCATCCATTGAAATACCAATAACACCTACATAATTTAAGGTAAGTCACAAGAACATTAAAACAAAACAAAATGAAGAAAGCAAAAACATCACCACCACCAAAAAAACACCAACCAAAAGAAACAGAACAGCAAATAAAAATATAGGAAAATATCCTTTTCAATTAAAAATACTGTTGTGGGACAAATGTAAGAACAGCAGAAACTTTGAATGTGTGGATACAAGGACCATTGCTCACAAAAAGACAGAAGAGATGAAGGAAGAAAAATTGATGGAGGGGACAGAGTCAGATAAAGAGCTCTATAGATTTTCTGAATTATGACCTGTGAGCTGTAAGTAAAGGAAGATTGCACAGTTGGTACTGCCTCGGGAGAAACCTGGGTTGTGATTTAAATTCAAACAGGCAAAGCACTTTCAGCTGCTTCCTGCTATCTTAGGAAAAAAAAGGTTAGAGTTTTCCAAAGTGCTTTTTACCTTCTACTGATGGCCAGCTGTGCTTAGTCTTCTACCTTTCTGTCTCCCCAATTCCTGATGCATTAAAACTCATTTCCCATCCCACTGAGAACTACAGCATGGGGAGGCTTAATGTGCCCAGAAAAAAGGAGTGGACACAGAGGACAGTCTTATAGAAGCCTGAGCCTTGAGGGATCAGCAATTCTACATGGAGCAAATGACTTATGCCTCATGAATACCATGGGATTGATTCTGAATCTTCTAACTGTGGTCTGGTAACACTTACTTATCTGAGGGATACAAAAGGAAATTGATGTGATCGCTCAGGATTAGTAAATGTTGGCCAATTAGAGAAATTAAGGAATATGATGATAGTGTCAAGGTCACTTTGGTCATGGTCCTTCTCAGAAAGTCCATGGCAGGTAGTGCATGCGACTGCTGGGAAAGAATGCAGATGTGAATATATTTTGAGAGTTTTTAGGTAAGGATACTGTATAAATACAGATATATAAAACCATGGCTAATATAATAATTTTCTAGTGGCATTATAACTAATGGAGAAGGGGAAGAAGGAAGAGAAAGTAGTAGATTCCTACAGGACAGTCAATGCTATTTAAAAAATATATATCCAATACATATTAGTCCTATTTCCAGTTGTAAGAAAGGAAAAATATTTGATCCAGTGCCCCATTTGGCAACATTTAGGAAGCAACGCTAATGGAAAGAACAGGAAAAAAACCCCATTTTTTAATGTAGTAAGTGTCCTGATATATACAACATCATATTTTTACTTACAATGGAGTAAAAATAAAGGTTTTCATCAAATTAACCATTATTTAAAATCAAATTTTGTTTACTAATTAATTAGAGTCATATATTTTTTGAAATTTGTGCGGTGAACTTCTCTCTGCAATTATTATTGGGGGAAGAAGGATGAAACCTACGTATCATCTATGTAGCAACCACAGATATAAACCAAAAAAGAATTTACAAGAGTGGGAATGAACTCTATTTACCAATCAGTTTTCACCCTGTGACACCTGCCCTCTAAGTGTTCTACACTGTGATATAGGGCCACTCACTCTCTCCTGGGCAGTGACCCCCACTATGGCCAAGCAGTCCCTTTCCACCCCACCCTTTTCTCTTTCCCATCTGCTTGTCTGTTATCTCCCCAGTTATTCTTCCTTCTACACTGAATGACCCTTTCACACTGTCTAGCTAATAGGATTTCATTTCATGAAGGCCTCTAGATATTGCCATGATTTAAGTGACAGGGAAACATAAAACTCAGCCACTATTTCTAGCAGGAGAGACACTATCTCTGCACACACAGCCAGCAATTGCACACTGAAACTACATTTCAATCCCTACTGAAATAGAACAAAGTAGAAGGATGCTGCATCAGTTGAAAAGAATTAGCTGTGAAAGACTGGGATTGTATTAATGGGAACTACATAGTTTTGGCAGAGGAAGAACAGAACTGTCCTGGAAGACTGACCCAGTATAAAGAATGAAATAATTACAACAATGTTTATTTCCTTTGCTGCATTAGCATCAGATTTAAATGCTATAAGACTCATGAACACCAATAAAATATAAATGCATGTTTGTCTTCCGAATATTAATTTTTAAGAAGTAAATACATCTGTTTAACAAAATTAGAACTCAATCCAGTACTGATCAAGGAGGTGCCTGGACTTTCTAAAATGTAAGTGGTAAAACCTCATAACACTTTTACTGTGAACTCAGTTATGACTTTGAAACTGTATTTTTGCACAGGGAATAGAAGGGAAGCAGAAACTATGTCTTGATGACGGAAGTAAAATATCACTCCCGAAAAAAGGCAGCCTTCTGTCATATTCCAGTCATGTATATATATTATATATGTGAGCCATGTAATTCTGCCAGCCAAGAAAACAGGAAGGTAAGAAAGGAATTTTTTTTACGGGGAAAAAAGTAAAGCAATTAGAAGACAATGAAAGCAGTATCTACTAGCTCAGTTTTTACTACCCTGGTGGGGAAGTGTCTACCTTAGAATTCAAAATACATGGACATCAATGAATTCCAACTTAGGACTACCTTTTCTAATACCCAAAGAGAGCCGAGGCATGCCTCTGTTATGTGTCTGGCTAATCAATCTCCAGAAATAGCAAGGATTATTTTTCAGAGAAGGTTTGACAAAGAAATGTGTAATAGGAATTGGTTTAATAAGAACCTTTTAATACAGCATATTCAGGAAATCCTTAGAGAAGCACATACCAGTATTCATCGACAACCTTCTCTGTAAAAGCTTTTTTTCTCTTAAAAGAAAATAAAAATAAAAGTCATGAAGCTCAATAGGAACACATTCCATTTCCTCTTTTCTTTTTTTTCCCCATGAAATCCCAAAGTCTAATTAACCAGGCCTGGAGGTTTTTTTGTTGTATTTAAATAGAAGCTCATTTAAAGCCAATGAGCCCATTCAACAATAATAGAAATAGATACTGCTGCTCCTTTCTCCTCTCTGACATCACCTTTATCACATACCATCTCATCACCATAAACCAACTAACATTAGCCCACATTGATCATTAGCTGCTTTGCAAAGAACTTTCTGTTTTCTCATTTATAAAAAGTAAAAACAAAACAAGGGAAAATTACTTCTTTTTACTGCCTGAGAAACTGAGGTGAGAAAAACTGCTTATTGTACAACAGTAATTTCTTCTGTGTCCTGACTAATGCATAATACCAAAAGCCACAATGTTTCATCCTCAAAAGTGTTGCAGTGTTGAAACACTTTTTGTTGGCTGTTCACACCTTATTCAAGTAGATTGGCCCTGTATACATTATATTACCAATAGACCAATATCTGATGAGCACAGGCTATAAAACTGCAAGATGTGAACAAATTAAGAGATATTACAATGCACAATATTTTCAGAGTCTTTATGGCTTACATTTTTTACTCTTTGAGGATTTCTTTGTAGTTGTAAGAGTTAGACAATTGTTTATATTAGACAATGAAAAATTTTATTGATGCATGGTCATCATGGTGCATGATGATGGAACTAGAATTGAACAGAAATACAAATAATTAATAATCACAAAGGTTGCTCTGCTTCCCCCTCCCCAAAGACAGAGAAGCATATTTAATAAGCTAAGTGGAGATTGCAGCACAACACTAGGCCTAGGAGAAACCACAGTGTTTCATTCCAGAGTTCGCTCAAGCTATCTTCCCAGTAAATTTCCTCACAAATAGCAGAAAATAATCATGCAAGATATACCTGCTGCACAGTACTACATCAACAATATAAAGTCATTCAAAATCCTTCTTAGCCTTGCATCTTTATAGCAAAAAGCCCCTTTAGTTCTTAAACTGGTCTTACAGACTCATGACATTTCTGTAGCCTAGAAAGACAACACCAGCTACTCCTTAGGATGATATTAAAACCCTAATTATTCAACTTTTGAATGGCAACTCCTATGGGGCACGCATCTGAAACAGTTCTGTTGTCCTAGCATTACAGAAAGAAATGAAGCTTCCAACATCCTTAGAATGTCTGGGATAAAGAGTAAAAAAGTGTAAAGAGTAAAATTATTTATTTTCTCAAGGTGAAAATGAAAAAAAAGAGTTTCTTTTCTTGATTCAAAAAGAAGTCTTTGGAACCAAGAGCGCATCTGAGATCTGATACCTAAAATAAGATGGAAGAAAGCAAAAGAAGATAGAAATGTATTAGTGATTGGTTTTACACTTCAAAACACTGGCACTTGCTCACTGCTGCACGATGGAAAGTTTATGCTGAAAAATTGTTTCAAATTTCAAACTTCACATTTACATAGAAATATACCCAGAATTCCTCTCATCCCCTCCACCCTCTACATGGACTTGTCAGAATGTTATATTCTCCTTAACAATTTCCCTCAGTATATGTTTTTAGATTGTAATTCACACACAAACCAAATTTGAATCTTTCCTTTTGTTGCCTGTTTACATCCTTGGCATTATTTATCTCTTTGTTGATTTCTACATTTGACCTCTTTCTCTTATATCACCAGCTATATTTGCAATGTCCTTCAATACTTTTGAGATGCCTGTGTGCCTCATCTTCATTTGTCTTGAGACAGATTTGAACAGCTTCTTGTTTAGTCATTTTAAACTCATTATTTTCCATCTTTATTCATGAGTTTACTTCCTCCCTGCTATTTATTTTTTCTCATTGTAATTGTATAAGCCTCTGTGATTTCTCTTAACAAACCAGCTATCTCCTTCTATATATGTTGTAATTTCTTTTCTTCACACATTGTTCTCATTTGGCTTATTGTCATATCCTTCCATTTGGCAGAAAACAAGAATGCTCAAATAGCCAGGCTGAACAAACCATTATTTTCATTATGCACAGCACCTTATTGGCATGCATTTATTATATAAATGTTGAAATAATTTTCTTGTAATTTATACTGCAAGTTCCTAGGAGAAAAGGAAAAAAGACCTCTTTTTGGAATTTCAGTACTTAATTTGCAATAATGCAAATCAGAAGTGGTGTTTCTAATATATATTTGGTTTAATCTTCAGGCATAGTACTTTAGTACTTGAGGGGATGGGAAGCTTGAGCATACAACAGTTGCAGGAGCATGACATGCTTTAAGTAAGCAATTTTGTAAATACTTCCTTAGCCTTAAGAGAATCTAACAATTCTTATATTGCTATTTCTGTATATGGTTATGTATGTTTGAACATGTATTTCTATGCACCCATACTTAATAAAAACATTGAAAACTGGTTACCTACTTTCTGTAGTAATTTCTTTCCTAACAGACCCTATGGTCCCCAGTTACACAGGGATGTCACTGCTTAGCTCAGCTCTGCCCCTGTGGAGCTTGCCCAGTACCTGTCTTGGACGTGGCAGGAAAAGTCACCAAGCCCCAATGAGTGCTAGCACACATGCTGCTGTGCCTGCCCTGTATTCAAATGGTTTTGCTCTCACATGGGGGATGGAAAGAGGAACTACAGGGCATTATGTCTGGCAGTGTATCTCCAACACACAACATGCCACAGCCAATGCTGCAGACTTTAAGTCTGCTCAGTTCTCATCTTTGTTAACTCAAAATAGACATTAAACTCTCACCATGCATGCAGAAATGTCTGGGTTCATAGGTAAAGATGAAAAAGATCTGAACTTTGCTATCTGAGAGCTTTGGCATACCTGGTTGGAGGGGTACTGCACATGGGACCTGGGAGATCACTACCTTCAATGCCTGTGCATCCAGATCTCTGCTAGTGTTAATGGCCTCAAAAAAAGTTTTTGAATATTTCTGCTTCAGAACTTTGGTCACAGAGATGTAAAAAATACCATTAGGGCAGTGCTGTGCTCAGGATGAAGCCCAGACCCTCTCATTCACAGTCCATTTCTCTTTCCTGAGAGCTACAGGAAGCAAGCTGTGGGGGTTTGTGTGGCTGTCAGCTACCTTGGCAGCGAAACTCAGAGATTAAAAGAAATGGAGAGAAGGTCAGTAAGTAGTGGCAAGGGATACAATCGTGGGCAAAGTGAATATCCAAATGAAGTCCATTCCTGTTTATCTTATCTCTAGCTAAGAGTTTGTGCCCATGTGCATGCCTGGCTGTGGACAGCACAGTTCCTTTAGAAACAACAGCAAAACCAGAGTACATCTGGCTGTTCTGGCCACTGTTGTGAGGCTGGCAAGGCATGTCAGACCAAGTATACAGCAGCCATATGTGGTGGCTACTGAAATGTTATTGGGACATGCTTGCATGGGGCACTGATTACATTGGCATCCTATGACTGACCAGTGGCATCTCTAGCTCTGACAAAGTTGGTTGCTAGGTGGATGTGTGTACAAGGTTAAATCAGTAGAACTCCAGTATATCACAGTCTTGGCCTACAGGATCTTGTCAGTGTGTCTTTTGGAACATATGCTGGTTACCTGATATGGGTTTTGTCTGGGTTGTTCTTAAGTGTGTGTTTTCAAGGCTTCCCTGTGAAATACCAAGTCCCACTCCTTCCCAAATTTGCACTTGCGCCCAAGGTCTAGGTAAGTAACCTTGAAGGTACTTGTAGGGAGTTTAAAATAGGACAGCATTTTGGGCCAGTTTGTAACAGCAGAATATGAGGGACACTCCAAACAACAGAATCAGAAACCGAACTACATAATGCGAAGTCCAGAGCTTACATTGGGGAGCTAAAGTGAGAGACTTATATTGAAAATGAAAACAATTCAATTATTAAAATCAGTGGGAACTAATGTTTTCACTCAAACTCAATTTTCAAATTAAAATATGCTGCAGCCAGCATGATTTGCAGAGGCTGTATGTTGTGAAAGAGCCCAGAAAGGGTAAAATAGAAGACTTAGCTGTCCTTAAACAGTATGTGTACATTGACCACAGATCCTGTTCATTTACAAATCCCTAAGCCAGAAACATATACAGAAACTCTAAAATAATCTCAACTATTTAGTTAGCAAGTGACAAGAGAGATTAGAAACATCCGCTGAATATGTACTACTAACATTAAAAGAAAATCTGCATTATTGTTTGTGTTTAAATCTAAGAGAACTAACCAGACTGATAGGGAAAATATCCATTAAGTGACACAATAATCTTTTAGCAATTTAAAAGTATATCTGCTTTGCTTTTACAAATCTCCCCAGGTAAGAATTCACAGCAAGCCACTTTCAATGCACTATGCAGCATAGTACTTTCACAGGCTTCCTTTGGCTTAAAATATACCCCTGAGAATTTTCACTGTTATTTATTTCTTGAAGGAACTGAATCTATTGAAACATATATAGGTGATGTTCTGATTTTTGAGAAAACAGCAGCAGAGCATCACAAAAGACTAAAAAGTGAATTTGACAGGACTATGAAATAGGACCCAAATTATACAAAAAATGTGAAGCTTCAGACTCTTGAAAGTGTTTGAAAGAAAGGCTAAAGAAGGCAGTCAGTTCCAAGCTATTCCAGACTTCAAAGATGAAAATATAAATGAATGTGCAAAGTGGGAGGGATGGTAAAATGTGTGGGAAAATTCATGCCAAGCTTGACAGTCTTTATTAGTAGCTGTCAAGCACTTACCAAGAAGTGCACACAATGGTATTCAAGTTTGGACAGAGACTTTCAAAACTTACAGGGTTAATAAAGTTCCTATCTTCAAGTATTTTGATACCAGTACACACACCTAGGAATTTTCAGATGGTTTAGAAAATTGCTGAAAGATGAGATGCCTAGAGAACAGGCTGAATACAGGGTACTTATGAAATCAGAATGTCCCTGCACATTAGCAGAGAGGAAGAGGGAAGGTGATAGAAGAAATTAGCAATAGCAGGAACTAGCCACGTAACATTTGTGCTCACAGCAAGGCTGGCACTGGTTAAATATAACTGCAAAAATAAGGTGGGGTTTTTTTTTCAATTGCAATTACAAGATATGAAAATAAAGCATAATCCAGGAAACATACTGATAGAGACACTCTCAAGATGAATTCTCAAAAATAATGATGTATTATTGCACATGGGAATAGTAACAAACAGTCTGTATCAGAAACTATATTGTTAGATTATTAATAGTGTTACTACAAGGCTACCTGGAGAAATTTGTATCCATTTTTTATGGGAAGAATTAAATTTGCATAGGCCAGACATGTCCTAGAAATAGTCCAGTCTTATCATGGTCTATCACCCAAAAGGCAAAACTGGAATATGGATTTCAACATGTAACCTGTCAAGTTCCAGACCTCCTAAACTGAATGGTCTGGTGGAAAATGCCATTAAGACAGATCAAATGTTATTCACAAGTAACTCTAAAAGAGATATGTGTTTACTGCTGATGAATGTGTGACCACCATCCCTAGAATCATCTATCAGTAGCTGAAACAGCTTAACACAAAAATCAAGATCAGGCCTCCTTGGTTAGGAGAACAATGGAAGACAAAACTGTTTCTGAATATCTAATGATACAGTGAGAGTATGATGGGACTTCTGGATATTAAAGTTTTGGAAGCCTGGAGGTGCAGACTGTATGTGTAATGACATTTGGTGGATGTAAAGGGACAGTGACATGTGAAACTGTGCTTTGTTCTTCTTATACAAACCTGGAAATATACTTTTTTGGGAAACTTTAAGCCTTTACAATGATTTTCTGATTTCAAAAAATAATAGTGAAAGGAGAGGAGAGGAGACAGAAGCTGTTTTGCCCTGACAGCAAACTCAATTATACACAGAGCTAGAGGATTGTAGAATGGTAGAAAATGGGTCAAACTCTGAAGTGCTCTTAGAAGACAAACAATAATATGTATAGTAATATTAAAATAGTTTAACATTTTTTCTTATAAATCCTCTGAAATAAAAATTTATGGTCTGACCAGTTCTGTTTCTAAAATTTTTAAAAAAAAAGTAAATGAGGAATTTATGTACTGGCCCTTTGAGAGTAAAATAACGAAGAATAAAGTGTTCAGACTGAGACTGTTAAGTTGAAACTGTGATTTCTGAACAGAAAACATGTTAGTGCAGAAGACAGCAAATCTGGATCCCTCTTTTTATACTGTGGATAGTGAAATTTCATAGGAAAGACTAACCCTGATAATGAAGAAGTGACAAAGACAAGCTTCATCAATTCTCTGCTGCCTTTCAGTTGCCAACTGCCAGTTGAGCCTGATTTGACCATGTAAGCTCTTCTCTTCTCCGGCCCAGCACAAAAAGAAAGTGTAAAAACTCCCATACAACTCTTTTAGATGAAGCAGAGAAGCTCTGTTCAGGCAACATTGAAAATGGGTGAGATGGTTTAAGCATGTGTTTCTTTCTGCTTCCCAGTGATGTCATTCCTTGCCTGCTAAGTAGTGTACTTGTCTTCTGTCCTATTAATATAGCACATCCAAACACCAACAAGGAAGATGCTTTCCAGCATGGGCCAAATATGTAATATAAGCACATAATTTGGCATTTAGCTATAGCTGCAGAGGCACTTGGTCCTTGGTTGCAAGTAGATGCCTTATTGCCAGCAGCTAGAACCATTGCCACCACATCTCCCCAGCACCAGTGTACAGCAAAGCTTCATTGGGTACACCACCCAAGCTACATGGATGTATCATAATTGGCAGGGATCAGGCAGCTTTGGAAACATGAATCTGGTTGGATTCAAACAATTCTGCAATAATTACACAGTTTGTTCTTGTTCCAAAATGCTGGGAGATGAAAAATTCCCATGCTCTCCGCAAGCATTTTAACTCCATGTGCAACATGTAAGCTGATTTCTCACCTTGCTGAGACTAAAGTCAATGAAAAGCAGCTGAAATTAATAGAACCATGTATTAAAATAAATTGTACCAGGACTTATATCTACATACAACATTGGGTTTAGTTTAACCCTAGACTTTCAAAAGTTCCTTGGCATGAAGGTGAAACAATATACCAGGATAGTATTAGTTCCTAGCATTCACTTACACTCAGCAATAACCTACTGTCTGCTCAGGACAGCCCAGAGCCAAAGGGTAGCACAACACCACAAACTGGTATTCAAAGACAGTGCACAGACACAGGGCCATGTTATCACGGCTATTGCTAGTCTGTCATTTGGGCCTGATAAAGTGTTTAAAGATCCTTTCTTTTCCATAAGCATGAAATTTCCTTGGTGCAGAATATATGCCTAAATTACCTAGGGGATACTAAGCTGAAGCAAGTATGTGTAGAAGAGCAGAGATACAATGATGTTATTTTGAGAAAATGTCTATCCCCATCCTGAAGAACTACATCAGTTCTTGAAATATAAAAGAATAAAACTGAGATGATAAGGCCAGTAAGACCTGAGAATTTGTAAGAGCTTGTTATCTTCAAAAGCCAAGAGAGGCCAGTGTTACATGTGGTATTATGAAAAATAACAACCAGACATACAAAATGGGAAAGAGGTGGGAAAAAAAATTCATTGGGCAGTGTCAGGATCATTAAATGTCAAAAAACCATGCAGTCTTCATAAAAGATCAGTGATAAAAATACTTTCTCATGAAGGTTGCAAATAGTAAAATAACCTTACAGGAATAAGTGTCCCACTTTCCTGAATGTGACCTGTAGGATGAATTACTAAAATCTTAGCCTAGGAAACTGAAGATAAGAAAGAGGGTATAAATGGGTATGTACTGGACTAAGAACCTTAAAATACATGACTGAGGAAACTCACAGAATAAGTCATAATCCATTTAATAAGCTTTAGATGTGAAAGGACACACATAACAGGTAGGATATCTATAAAGTGATGCTATATTTAAAGATAGATGACATACAAAGCAAATTAAGAGAAAGTAACTATCTTCCAGCAATTTTGTTCCCTTATGAAATAAAATTCAAAGCAGCATGCATCATTTAAAAAGATCCAGTAAAGACTGTACCAGCATATGAAAGGAATAAAATAAAGCAAAAAAAAGACAATCCTGGAAATGGATTAAAACCAAATTAATTGTATTTCATGTATTCATAGTTCGAGCCATTCCATAGCTGTGCTTTCAGATCTTTTGTAGATGTGTATATTTCTTGTAATCCTAGGGTTTTATATTCCTCTATAGTGAGACAACCTAATCAGCCCAGTTCTTTCCTTCATCTGGATCTCCCAAAGCTTGTTTGTACCTGAAAGAGCTTGCCTAATTCACTTCTGCTGCTTTTCAAGGGACTTCACTGTCTCAGAGGTGTCTATGGTCCTATCAGAAAACCAAAATTGTTTCCTGGAGGCTGGTAGGAGTTTGAAAAGATTAACCAAATTATTAATTATTGTGTTAAGAAAGCAAAGACTTGTGCTTTTAATCTGAAGAAGAAAACAGATTACAAACAACTGATGACTAAATCTGGAATTAAGGAATTTAAAGTTACATCAT
>NW_008689696.1:64355-84948 GCF_000695815.1 Acanthisitta chloris | reverse complement strand
AGGAATTCTAGGGGAGGGAAGATATAACACATACTCTGAGAGGAGAAAAAATGACAATGTTTAATGATCTACTCTGCCCTGCCCAGACCTGGGAAGCATTACATTAGGTTATGAAGTACTGCATATGCACTTTAGTCACCAAAAAAGTGAAATTGAATTGAAAGGATGCTTGAGAAGAAGAGATTCCCGACAGAAAAATTAAAACAGTCTGGAGTAAGTGCTGAATGTGTGTGTGTTACCAGATATATATGTTTAGCTAAATGAATTTAAAACACATAGAGCACCCACACATTTTTTTTTTCCAAGATGCTGGGACACCATATGATTATTCATTTACTCATCTTTAAACAGAACTAAATTCCCAGAAAGCAAATGTGTGAGGTGTTGCTAGAGACAGCTTTAGTGTTTCTCTTATTCTCTCCATTTATTCCTGGATACAATCTCACACTGGACCCTTTTCTGAAAAGCTGAATGATGACGGGAATCACTGTGAGTTTCAAGACTGCATTAATTTACAGTCAAGGATAAAGTCCTGTCTGACACACCAAGGACCAAGCAGAAAATAGCTGATATACATAGCAGTTCATTAAAACATCTGTTAGATATGTGGGGGGAAAAAAACCCAAACAAACAACCAAATACGTGAAAAATAATGGCAGCAGAATCTGAGGGCTTAGTTATACAGTATTTCCTTGGATTAAATAATAATGTAAACATTCTAATCTCGGTATCAAAGCCTTATTGGAGGAAACAGTTTTCCAGAACCTATTCCTGTGTTTGATTGCAAATATAGCAAAATGAGTGCTCTTTTCTGACGTGTTCAGAGTGTTAGCAGAATTGCACAGGCATGTAGCAGTTGAACTTACTAACCATTTTCAATTTGAGAATGACAAAGATGCATAACAGTTATTTAAGCTGAACTACTTTACCAACCCCTACTCAAAAATCAATTGTAAATGTGTCTTCTGAATTGCTTTCTAGAAAAAAAAAAGAAAAAATCAACTCCCTATTTCTAAGTTGCTAACACAGCGCAGCTGAGAAACAGTCACTTCTACGAAGAAACCAACGTAGGGCAAACATCCTCATGTCTAAGGTGATGAAAACCACTCAGCTATTTGGAGCACAACTACAAGAGGCCTGTTTCTAGTATTTGTAAGCTTTTAAGGTCAATATGAGGTTCATATGATGTCAAGGTAAAGATTTTAAAACAGTGCAAATGTGTTAAGACAGCCAAGTGTCACTGAGATTTTTCAGATCTTGTCATTTTGTATAAACATGGTTTTGTAAACAACATAATCACAAAGACCACATAAAGACAAAATTGTCTGGATCTCACCTTCAAAAAAACAGCACTGTTAGCTAACTCACACTGTCATTTAACCACCAGGGATCTCACTTTGCAATTCTTCATATCATCCAGAATAGTAAAACAGAACTGGTAGATCCAAAGTTACCAAATATTATTAGACTAGTAACACGTGAAGAGGAAATCATGCAGGGAGAGATGAGTAATGTTATTTCTGGTTTAATGCTGGAAAACTATGGGGCATCCATAGCTTAAAACAATGAAAACTTGCCACCCAAATCCATAATAGAACCCTGATGGAGTTAGAGAAATTGTGACACTAATGTTATTTTTAATGTTGCGTAGCTGAACCTGATACCATCATCATGAAGCAAAAGAGAGGGACATACTAAATACTGTTCTCACCAAGCTGCAAAACAGAACAGGAATCTCAGAACTTGAGACGCATCCAACCTATTTCAAGTACATTAAACAAAAGGGATGCAAATAAACCATAACAACTCTGTATTATAAAAATTATGGTCTATCACCATATCAAAAAGATACCACCTATAAGCAGTGAAAAACAAGCAATTTTCCATCACATTCTGTATCAAGGGAAAGAAGAATCCAAAAAAACCCACATTTTCCTTTTCAGACCATAAAATGCATTTTCAATTTACCGAAAAAACCATCCTTTATGCTTCAGGCCATTTGACACTCTTTTTTTGTCTTTGATGGTCATTTCAATAAGGGTTTATGGAAAAAAGTCTTCCCTGTTCAGTGTGCTTGCCTGGGGATCTCATGCAATGTGTTGTGCGTATAGATACGCAGTACCCAGCATGTATGAAGATAGTTAATGAGTGGAATATAAGAGTATAACAATGTTTGCTGAATATAACAAACTGTAATCACAGCTAAATTCTTGCATTACACCTTTCAAAGCGTTTCCTGGCTGTACCACCTGAAATTTTCGCCAGATCACATGTGCATCAGTATTTGGAACCAAGCTGCTCTTATCTCTTTTCATTCAGATTCTCGTTTCTGACAATTTTTCTCCTAAAGGCCAAGTCCGTTTTTGCTCTGGATCACTCACCAGTAATCTCTCCAGTCAACAAGGTCTCATTTTGAGCAAGGTTAAATGAAAAATATGGCAATTTGTACAGATAAATAAATTTAATAAACATGAGTAAATAAATCAAACATCCTGTCTAGACTTAACATAAGAAAGCCCTACTAAATTTATCACCACTGAAGAATACAGATTTTTTGAATTATCTCACACTTTTTAAACCCACTGGTAAGAGACTCCAGTTAATATTTTTGCTTAGCTAGCACACCCCAAAGATTTACTAAAATTTGGGCTGATACTGTTGTTTATTGCTAAAATTGCCTGTTACTTCCTAGGGTAAGATTTTGTTTACAGTAATTTATAGCTTGGAAAACTACCTGTCTGGATGGAAATTCTCTTTGCCTGTTGTTTACCTTAGGCTCTCTTTTTTTATTGATATCCTTTCTAAATGTCATCCAGAACAATTTTGTAATTTCTACTATAATGGCTGCAGCAAAAGATAGTTTCACCTTTCCAAAAATTCTCTAGTGACCTTCTGAAAAGTTCTTGCTAACTCCATCTTGAAATTTGTGAAGGTATACAAAATTTTTATTGGACAGTTTTCTGAAAATCCACCTGTAGTCGATGCTCATTACATCTCTTGAGTGGCAAGGAGACATCTCTTGTCGAATCTCCTGCTCAAAAGAGGGCCAGTTCTAAGGTCAGACCAGGCATGGTCAACTGAAGCAGGGTCAGAGCAGGGAAATCAAACAGGACATCTCTGCGACAGCTTGAAACACTCCTTAGTCCCAACAGTCACCTCCAAAAGTGTTACTGTTATTTACCTAGATTGTATCACCACTTCTAGGGTTTGCTGGTATAGATACCTAAGAACTATACTCCCTTTTCTCAGGAAAATACTTTTAAAAAGAATATAAAGACATAAATTAGATAATGTGCTGCAAGTTCTTGAACATGTCACTGCCCCTTTCAGGATGCACCACACAAATCCCAATTCCTGCTCTGAAAACAGAATATAGACTTTTTCAATAATAGGCACATGCAGCAAAATGCTTTTCAGTTGTGTCTAAACCCTAAAATTATGTCATCCTCCCTTCCCAGTTCTCAGATTTTGCAGGCTACCATAAAGATCAAAATTTTTGTCTGAGGACATCTTAAAATGCTGCTCAAATTTGTCCATGTATCAAGTGTTCCCTTGTGGCTAAGGCAGCCAATGGAAGCCTGGGATGCATTCAGAAAACCATTGCCAGCAGGTCAAGGGAGGTGATCCTGCCCCTCTGCTCAGCCCTTGTGAGACCACACCTGGAGTATTGTGTCCAGTTCTGGGCTCCTCAGTGCAAGAGGGACGTGGAGCTCCTGGAGTGGGTCCAGGACAAGGCAAGGAAGATGATTAAGGGACTGAAGCACCTCATTTATGAGGAAAGGCTGAGGGAGTTGGGCCTTTTCAGTCTCAAGAAGAGACAGATGAGAGTGGACCTCATTAATGTATACAAATATATGAATGGGTGGTGCCAAGATGATGGAGCCAGACTTCTCACTTGTGGAAACCAATAAAACAAGAGCTAATGGGCAGAAACTGATGCACAGGAAGTTCCACCTGAATATGAGAAAGAGCTTTACTGTGCAAGTTGCTGAGCACTGGAACACATTGCCCAGAGAAGCTGTGGATTCCCTCTCACTAGGGGTATTCAAGAAACATCTGGATGCAATCCTGAGCCATGTGCTTGCTCTCTGATGACCCTGCTTGAGTAGGGAGGTTGGGACAGATGACTCATTGTGGTCCCTTCCAACCTAACTGTGATTCTGTGATTTTTGTGAAATTTAAATATTTTGTTTCAGTGCTAGATTAATTTTTTTATTCTTTCCCCTAACTGGGCTCATTTTTAAAACACAAATTCCTCTCATATGTAAAAGATAGATATTTCATTTACAAGAATTCTGAATTGATTCAATATTTCATAGAGAAAACATTTCAGTTAGAAAAGTAAAAAAATAATTACTTTTATGTCTTCAAAGCAAGCATTATCTAATAGTGTTCACTTTCACAAGTTTCTATATATTTTGGTTCCCTCAAAATGCCAGCTACAGTGTTAAAATTTTTTTAAAAACTTCCACCACTAGTCATGCATTTTTCTCACTTGCACAGCTTCAGAATATGAAGAATTTCTTAACAACGAATTTACCTTCATAACACTCTTGCAAGATGAGGAGAGGGGGTTAGTTACTCTCCATAGGATCTGAACTGAGATGTAAGAGACAGCCAGTAAGTACTGACAAATTTACATGCCCAGTAGGGACACCTAGGACCCAATCTCTCAGACTACCTAGAATTATTTTATCTCTTCTGTATGTGTTTTACATTGATTTTTATGACAATTGAATGCATTCAGCACTTTTGAAAATCATACTCCAAGGCTTCAAAGCTTGTACACCTGCTGAAATCCTATTCTAAATGACTCATTCAGCATCACACAGAAATGTGATGGAAGTGTGGTGTTGTGGTAGAGATGGAGACTTGTTAAAAAACTTTATCATAAATGGTGGTGTTGAACTGTCTTAAGAACAGACACTGTCTCCTTGTCCCAATGTCCTCTATTTTAATTACTACACGTGTGACATTTCAGTATTCCCTGAGAGAGAGTTATTCCAAGCAGAAGTTGCCTCCTGACACAGCCTTGTCTGTACCCAGAGGAGGTCTGCAGCATGTACGGAATATGGCAATGTCTTATGGAGAAAGTTCAGTTATTAAATAGTGCTTCATTGCATTCTTAAATTCCAAGTGATTTACTTCATAACTTTAGGAATAAAGTCATGAAGTAGTTCTCTCTGTGTGCATCTGTGTGTGTCTGTGTACATGCACATCACGGACATCCTCTTCCTCCAGCTATATCAGCTCTTTTTGAGAATGTATTACCCAGCAACCCCTGGCAATAGAATATGATATGCTGTATGTTATCTCCTCTTGTGGAACTGTATTAGGCAAGAAATAAATTAAGGATTTGAACACAGCTTTGATGATTCACGCATCTTTCTACTCCTGCACAGTTACTTTCCAGATCCTTTTCATGCTATCATTATTTTTACACCAGTAAGTAAGGAACCTTGTAACAAGAAATCAGGCCAAGTATATGCAGGACAGCACAAGTAAGTATATGACATTGAATATGTAGATTTTGTCCCGTATTCCACAGGGAATCCATTTGATCTGTACATATAATCATATGGTGAACAGCACGAGTTTTGACAATTCAGAAAATTAAAATGGAAAACCTGTGTACAATTAAAATGTCTATCAGGATAAAATAATTATATCTTTTCTTTGCTCAAGTTTTTGCATGAATGAAATGCCTCCAGAGGTACTGACAGATACTGATATGCTTGAGGAAATGTGTAGGTGGTAGTTAATCCCTACCTGAACAGATAGCATCTGCCCACTGGCCAGCAAATATCAGGTGTTGGATTTGGCTTTGCTTTATGTGAGTATTTATTGGGCACACACATTGCTACCTGCTAGCATTATTAATTAAGTATTCTTATGTATAAGAATAGTCTTACGTGTAACATGTTGTCATATGTTGCCTTCAAAGGATTCTTTCCAGCCTTGAAGACACTGTCTGCCAATAGCCATATGTTTCCTACAGGAAGACAGATCCTACCTAAGTGCAGACTCTCTTAGTGTCTAGTAGTGCCATCTTCAGTGCTTCACCTCACTGAAAGGCATCTACTATTCAGTTCCAATAATCTTTTTTATTTCCTTGCTTATACCACAAGACACCTTCAAAACTCTCAACACTAGTGTGGAAGAACAGTTCAGTGCTGACTGCCACAGATGACAAGGAAGAATAAGCTTGAAAGATATAAGTTAAATGAAATGGGAAAACAGTGCTATGCATAAGTAAAATGCAGGCCTTAAGCTCAGGAGATTTAGTTTCATGTTCTGAGTTAAACATCAAAATTCTCAAAGAGGCTTTTTTCCCCCTGAAAATCTACTCAGTTTAAGAAAATGTTGGCTCTAATTATCCATGTGAGAAATACAGAAGAAAGTATTGCTGAGGGTATAACAATTAGGAAAAGAATAGTGTTGGGTTTTATTTGTTTTCTTCTTTTGACTTCCTTTTCAATGTTGAATTTTGATTCTGATTTAAAAGATAAACAAACATTTTCTTCAAAGTGCAGTAAGAGAGAAAAAAGAAACATTATTTCAATCCTTGATGTAGGTTAGAGTCATTTTTATCACCTTTGAGTTATTAATGCAATTTGGGCCTATCTTATTCAATCAAATCTAACTACTATGGATGCTAATGAGCAGATTCTTCTTTTTAATGGGATGTATGCATTGGAACAGATTAGGAAATTGGCTTTCAGATTTTTCTGTACAGCATCTGCTGATGCCTTACCACCATTTTCTGCTGCTTTGTTTGTCCTTGATGGGTAATTTTTTTCTCTGAATGAGTTAAATATTTTCCTTAGTAAATGACTGCAAAATACATATCATGCCTAGGCTGATAAATTTGCATGACAACTTGGCAAACTCATACCAAATAATTGATAATTAGGAATGTCCAGAAACATTTTACTCTTTTTCTGTATTGACTGTAACAGGCTGTTTGCATGACTTTGTTGCTATGTACTTCCACCTCCTCAGCACAAATTTAAAGCTGCTGGTCTTGACTCACAGTAATATTGTGAAAAGAAAATTAAATTCTGGCTGCTTTCATCAATAGGGGGATATTTAAGGAAAGGATCCAGCAGGAAATTACAACTGATAAATAAACACCTTGGACATACTGCTTATGAGTATGATAAAGAAACTGATTTCACTTACACTGAGATGTGTAGGTGAAATCGTTAAAAAAACCAGAGAACTTATTGCTTTTTTCTGTTTGTTATCAAAATAAAAAATCATCCAAGCACTTTCTGCATGCAAAATGTTGACTATGTCAGCTTCCAGACATGATAATCAGATTCAGAACTTCTTTAACTTTCTCCTAAGCAAAAATCTTGACACTATTCAACGGTGCATTCAATACTTAACAGTGACAATATGTATATATTTTTTAATTTTAGGACACATTTGAAGTGGATGAAAGTCAGAGAAGGGTATGATTATCCGTCTGAAATGCTTATGTACAACTCAGAACAGAGTTTAAGCTTTTTTCTTTCTCACACTGACCTTTTCTTTTTCATATGGTAATGGCCACAAACCCACACTTGCTAACAACAGTAATAAAATCCAGTAATTTGAATAGCCTATTGTCTAGCAAATGGGGTTCAGCCTATATTTATCATTCAGTCTATAGGGATAGATTTTCAAAATAACACATGGCAAATAAAGAGAAATTAAGCTATTTTACTTCGATTAAAATCAGCAGGAGTCAAGGAGCTAATACCTTGGGCACTGCTTTGAAAATGTCAGGGTGAGTATCAATTGACTATGCAGTACTGGTATCTGGCAAAGGATCTGGTTTTCAAGGTTATTAAGACAGCATGAGTTCTCACAACACTAAATTAAAATGGGCAAAATCAGAGATCACCCAGTGCAATAGCCATCCCATAAAATTAGCTCTCAGGATGACCCTCAGTATGTGAACTCTTTCCTCTATGAACTGCCCTTGCCACTTAGCGATCAGATGACTAAAACATGTAGCACTGTTGTAGCCTCTGCAGTGGTTTCTGTGAGCCAGAATCGATTTATCAAATGTGATAAGCATACAGAATTGTCTAACAGATAAAAATGATTTCTGGATAATACCAGTACAGAGATATATTTATTGCTAGTTACTCCTTTCTTTATCCAGGGAAAGAATAAACTGAAGTCCCAGGAATAGTTACAGAATGATTTCCAAGGAAGACTTACCCCTGTGAACTACTGTTACATGAAAAACTGGAGATTACTCTTTTGGGTTGGGGTTTTTTTTTGTACATGAGAGAAAAGACTGAAGCATCTGCTTCTGCTTGAATTTGGACATGCTGAAAACTGAGATGCTCCTACATTTGTAAGGAGATTGCTCCTTCCTTGAAATACTCTCGTTGTGTATGCTGGCAAACACTATAATGCATGAGGAATAAACAACAGTGATAATGAAGCTCTGGAGCACCTACAAAACACACCTTGCACAAGGTTTGAAAGTGTTATATACCAAAAAATAAATAATGCATCTGGGCAAAGTTCCGCAATATCAGCAGAATAATTATGACCAATCTGCTTGTACCACAAAGGACATGGTATTTCTATTAGCTGTTTTAACACATTAATCATAGAAATGCTGGAATTTGTGACATATGTGGCTTAAATAGCTGTTTTCTAGACAACACTCATGGAGAGAACATTAGATATCTCTTTTGGACAGATTTTCTTCTCTACTTTATGTAAGTCATGATTTTTAAAAATTGACTAGCAATAACACATAGTAGAGGAAATCTTAACTGGACAGCAGCATCTAATCAGGAACAAATGCTAAAGACCGTGAAGATATTGGACCAGATTCAAAGTTCACATAAGTTTTTCTATTCACTTGAGAGTGGTCTGGATAAACCTGAGAAGCAACCTAGAACTAATGAATAGAAAGTGACATTTAGATTACATAACTACTGCCAAAGTGCATGGAGTGAAGTACAACAAAACAAAAACAAGGCAAGTTGGAAATTAAGGTAAAAATATCATAATCTACCTATAACTCTAGTTTTAAAAGTAGATGTATTTATATCACATTCCTTCTTTTAACAACTGTTGAATGCAAAAATAGAAGATGAATACTAAAACCAAAAAGAGATGAAAAAGAGTTTGAAACTGCTGAATGACAGTGTGCTGGAGCTACAACTGGTATCCCACCCTACACCAACAAATTTAAGAGTTAGAAAATATTAGGACATGTATATTTCTAACAAATCCTATTTCAGAATTTGTTCCAAATATAGCTGTTTATTATCATAGGAAATTTAAAACACATTTCCAGCTATGAATATTAAGACATCTTTGCATTTAGTTTGAGGATGAATACTTGTACTTCTGATATTGGTCTAATCCTGCAAATAACCTCCACAAAGACAGGCTTTTATGGCCCTGCAGAGACTCGCTGATTTCAGTGGTTTCTCTATAGACTTATTCAATAGATCACTATTACATTACAAGTTCAGGTCTGTGCTCAGCAGAATATTTAAGCGCACACTTAAATTCACTCATTGGAGCACTCAACTTTAGACATGTATTCAACCCCCTCCGGAATCAATGTGACAAATGTTTTACTGACTATGGGTAGATATTTCAGTTGGGGCATTGGCTGGGTATACCAGCATGCACATATCATTTCTCTTCTGCAGCTAGGAATATGGAATACATATTGTGACTCATACTCCTATTAAATTGTTGGATGTGGCAAAAAAATGCTCAGATTATATTTGACCTAATACATTTATATTTTTACCTTCAAAAAGGTTTGTTGGGAACATAAGTCTAACACAGCATTTCTGTGATCTTCTTCAGAGGACTTGAGTATGACAAAGTTTGCTGTGTTGGACAAATTTGCTAGAAACAAATGAGAAGATAAATTATTTTGACTGTCCACTTTAAAATAAACACCAGATCTCAAAATTTACTCAGATAAATGGATATGGAAATAATTAAAATTAATATAAAAGAGGATGTTTTAAGCTGATTCAAGAGTAATTTACAATTGTTTTAAACTAGAGTAGCTGTTCTGAGAACAACAGAATACCTGGGCCTGGAAATAGAGTACAATTAATCTGAAAGCATTTCATATGACTAGATAAATACTGAATTAAAAATAAAAAAGGTGAAATATCTCACTTCATTTTTTCACATGAACCCTTCTGAGAAGGTTGCTAGATAAAAATTTACCCATACAGTATCTTTAAAATAAGATAAGCACATCCAAATCTAGAGGTTGAAAGAACACAGTATTATTTCTGTTCATAAGAGAAGTGAAAGATACATTAAAAATACTACAAAATTTTGAAAACAAATAATCCATAAACCACTGAAAATTAGTCTTTCAGTTTAATATGATTCTGTAATAAATTGAATAAATATGTAGTGCAAAATAAAATAACTGTCCTTGAGTCATAATAGATGAAAAAAGCAGTTATCCTCCTTTATGTAATCAGATATCTGAAGTCTCTACAAAAACTCATTGTATCAGTCAGTCACAGCACAAACCAAAGGTCATTTTTATCTCTTTTCACTCTAAAAAGTTTCCAGTGAAACCATTGCCACTTCTAAAATCCATGTCATCATTTCAATGTCTCTTTTTAGTTCTGTAACACGGCATTGAGAATTGTTTGTGTTTTGATGGTGTTCTGATAGTATGTCAGTTGCAGTAATAAATTATACACAGGAATACAACTTGCCTGATGCTGTTATAACACCCTAACACTGTATCTGGAAGAATTGAAATAGCTACAAAAAAAATATTTTGAAATAACTAAGGCACGTAACTAGTTAAAGCAGGTTGAAAGTTCTCATCTTCTCATGTCTCCTGCTTGTGGTGCAACAAGCTGGTGCAACAGTCTCAGCTGAGTGAGTCACAAGGGGTCCATACCATAAGCATTTACCAGCAGTCAGAAGGAAACCCCACCAGTATCTCATCCTACGTTGCTATGTGGGTATCTGCAACTGCTGTTTCACATTCCACAGAACAGAGAGGTAACTTTGGGTGAAATATTTGCAAAATAATGTTGTGATGTAGACAAAACCTTTTTTGCCTTTCTTTTTTTTTAGGTTAGCAGATTGCATTTATACATTAGGGCAGCACACTTTAACAGTGTTTGCAAAACAAGGAACAGTATGCAGACTGCAAAGGATACAGTCCCTATGATTAGCCTCTTACCCCTGCAAGTTGGAAGGGAGTTAATTATCAGCTTTGCAGTCTGCAGGTAGAGTTGAAAAGTCACTAAGAAATCAGACATTCTAGCCAATATTGTACTCACAGCAGAGGGGGAAATCTTAGTTTACTGTAAATAACATTGATAGCAAAAGTGAAGCAGTTCAAACTGCAGGCTCTGTTCTCCAAAGCAGGAGCTGGGTTTTTATGAGCACCAGTGAGGGTAACAGGAATACTCCAGTGCTCATGGCAGCCTTATCAAAGTAGTAGAAAATCTAACTGGGATTAAATCAATCTCAGTGGTTGAAAAATTAAATAATAAGATGTTATTTAACATGCAAAAAGACAGACAAAGCTCCCTATCTACTGATTATTTTTAACATAGAACTGGCAACACTGCAAATCTTTAAAAAAACCAAACAAAACACTACTTAAATTTATTGAGTTTTCTATGAATACCATATTATAGAACACTTAGTGCAATAGACACAGAAGAAACATGTTTTCAAAAAACTAATACTAATGTGTTTGTCTTAACTATGTGGTTTAGTTTTCCAGATCTTCCTTTTTTTACTTTTTTATAGTGGTGTTAATAACACATAGGAAGAAACTAAACAATTGATAGGAGAAATTCTGAGAGGCTGTCCTTAATTACAAACCTTAACATTAAAGACTGTGGAGTTGCTAAACATGCCATTCAACAGTCCTTAACAAATTAATCAGTGAGCTGTCCTCTTCACTACCGAGTTGTGCTATATAAGGTCCACCAAGCAGTAGCACAAGTTGTCCAGGCAGGTTCTGGAGTCTCCATCCCTGCAGATACTCAAGAGCCATCTGGATGGTCCTATGCAATCAACCCTAGGTGACCTTGAGTAGGACCAGATGACCTCCATAGGTCAATTTCATCCTCAGCTACTCAGTGTTTCTGTGCTAACTCTGAAGTTATTCTCTTTTCTATTCCATTCTTTAACTATGAATATTCCACTAAACTTTACTTAGAAGTTCTTGGACAAAACCCTGGCAATGCAATAAAGATTCAGTCTTTGCTTGCTATTTCATGTCCTCCTCCATCCTCTGAGTGTAAAGCAACCTAAGCCTACAGATACTATGAAGAATGTGGGACTCTCAAACTCCTAAATTGCATTTGTACCACTGACACCAGGAGGCATGTGAACATGGTGCTCTCTGGGTGCTCAAAGGGAACTCGCTGACAGAATGCCACGTGAGCTCAAATATTTTACCAGACTCATGTATGCATCTGTCCCCATTGTTATTTGTCATATGTAGGAGAAGTCACTTGGAGAAGGCATCAATGACAGGTTTGAGAGCATTGTGCAAAATGCAGTTCGACTTGAAGCAACTGCAAAAACAACAAACTTCATGCCCCTTGACAGGAATACAAGGAGGCACCAAGACAGCAATGTGGTTTTGCTTCTTGTATTTTAAACACAAAAACCTGTCCCAAAAGAAAGAGTGCAATGATCTATGTCCATCTGGTCCCCCTGGCCTAAGGTATTGTTAGTCTTAAAATATGCCAAATGGAGGCCACAAGCCTCTCAGCTTCAATGCTGAACCACATGGCAAAAGTGATCCAACAGAGCACTAAAATCTGTGCAGTTCTGTGTGCCTTTCTCTTGCAGAAAAGAGAACAATGGGAACTGATAATAAAATGAAATTAAGAAATTGGCACTTGGGAGCCAAAGGAAACAATACCTTTTTTAGTCCCCTGCAATCTTTGTATTTAATTGTCTTTTTCCTGGTAGTCTGAAAACTACTTAGCCAGAATGGCTAAGAACTTCACAGGAGCTGTAATAAACTCCCTCCCAACTGAAATGTACTTCTAGGATGCAATACACAGTTTAGCTACACACAGAAGCACTATACAGCAGTTTAAAAGAGAAAACAAAGAAGGAAAATTACATGTAATGACAAAATTCCAAAGACATATAATAGAGTTACACAAAATATTGTGATTCACATAGAGGGTTCAAAGGAGTGTCTGTGGGCTCTGTACCAGCTTATTCCACTCTGCATGGAATAGCAAAGAAATGGCAGATCAGAGTATAAATCTGTGACACCTGAAGCTTCACCTGAACTCTAAGATCCTGGAGCATCTTCAAATTCCAGGGCTCAGGTGAATGTCCTGCTTGTGTCTGACTCTGTAGTGAGGACAATGCCTAGGATTGACCTTAACAGCCATCCTTAGTCCTTCTCATCTGCCTCTTGGAAAAACAAAATCCCACATACTAACATTTGATGCCCATATTCTGATTTCTGCAACGCACAGAGTCGAAACACCAGAACTACAACACTAGATAGAGGATTTTTATGTGTACACACACCTCTATCTCAACACTTTCTGTGTTGGAGAACATGGGTTCACTGACAATTCCATATTCAGACACTTTTCTCACATTATTCACATATCTATCCATATTTCCATCTAGAACTCTGCTAAAAAATGTCACATGCCATAAAACATGTGAAACAGTGGGAGAAGCAGTTCCCTACCACAGGTGGCTCCCAGCCATCTCCCTCGTAGCACCCTAGAGCATGCAAGGTGCTTAGATTGGCTGTTGGGAAAAAATGGGTGCACTTATACCTTCCAGAAGAAGTTGTGATTCATAGCATTTCTTGGGGACTAGGATGAAATTTTCTTCTGTGTGTTTGACTGTAAAAATATCAACAGTTTTGCTGCTTCCACTCTCAAACTTCTGGTAAACAAGTGCATTTAGGAAGAAAAAATAGTCCTCCTTTGTTGACCTGAATGTGTTGTTTCACAACACTAGCAGGTTGCTACACTCTGAATATCACTGTAGAAAAGACTTTGTGGTACTAGTATGGTGTGTCTCCTGTGTGTCTGTTATTTCCATTTTATTTTATTTTCGGGGCTGGGAGGGAAGGGTTCATTGCTGTTCAGAGTTTAGTGCAAATGCAGCAACCCACCAAAACTGTAAATGTAGGTTGCTTGGCAACTGCTTTTAAAGTGTTATTTGTTCTCAAAGAGACAAGCTGTTATTTCTTGCCTTTTAAAACAAAAACATAAAAGAAGAAAAAATGTAACTAACAAAAAAAATAAAAAAAAATGAAAGGTAATTATTTCAGCAGCTAATCGTGTAAATGGCTCCTTTATATGCATACAGTGGTTACATGCAAGGTCTTCCTTGTCTCCACCATATGATTTCCAACAGAGAACCTGTAGCAAAGAAGTTGTTTTCTACAAAAAGTGCAGCCAAGTGGAACTGACATCTCATACCAACTCAGAAAAATAAATTACATGCAAGACAAGGTATCTCACAGGGAGAAAAAAGAGTTCTTAGAGACCAATGTCAAACCAGCTCAAAATTTTCTCTTTTAAAAGTGCTTGCCAACAGCCTCTAGGGGAAAAACTGTAATTCTACCCCTGTGTACCCCTACCCAGCTGTTCAATTCCCAGTTTAGAAGAGACTGTGAAGGGGCAATCTGCTGAGCACTGCTCAAACACCCAGTACAGCCACTCGGCACAATTAGGCCATCCTGGATCCTCAGTGCTCCACAGATCTGCCCCATGCAGGCCCAGTTCAGGGCTCTCTACAAGAGATAGGATCACTGGGCTCCCTGTGGAGGACACTCCCCACCTGGAAAGCTTACACACTGTCTCACACATCCTTTGTATCCACTCCTTATTTACACATCCGTTTCTACACAATAAAATGATCCCAAGTGTATGCAGTGTATAAAGTATTTCTTCTCCATCCCTTCTCCAATAATTTGTTTGGCCCTAACCCTGCCACAGCAAGACACACAGTATACAAATGAATCATTTGAAGGAGCACCTATGTCATCTGCCTCAAGCTGTAGTCTGATAACAGCAGTAACAGTTTCTGACTTGATTTAAAGTGTTGTAGATGGGTAAGTTTGTTTTCTAGCTTCTCTTTAAAATAACCAAAAGACTGTACATGAGGTTTAGCATATGGGGTATTCTACAAATAGAGGAAAGATGCTAAAATGCAAGCATGCTTTAAAATATTTCTATCAAAATGATCCTTCATCTCTTTTCACTTTTAGTCATCTTTGGCCTTTTCTATAAACATTAATTACTTGGAAGTCACATAGCTTCTTACCTTAGTGAGCAGTAATTGACAAGCTTGTGTCCTAATTGTACACAACAGCAAGAATAAAAATTTTAAAGCAAGAAAGGTCTTTTCAGGAATGTCATAAAACTTAAGGTGATCTCTTTGAGTAAAACTTTATTTGTTTCTGGATCTTACTAGAAGCAAAATGTTGGATGCAGAAGAGGACTTAGGTAACTTTACAAAGATGCCTCCCAAATCAGAGCAGGAATCTGAAGTGGTGATTAGGATGTTGCCACATACACAAATTTCATGACCATACTAGTTATCTTCCCTTTTTTTCCCTTTTTTAACTCACACTGTTTATAACTTTCAGCTGAGCATTATAAGCACTCACTGAGCAATTATTTTTAATTACTCCTAATTATTCTTTTAAGTGTGTATACAAAGTGAAACAATCTCCCCAGGAGAGGGTGAGAGGCTGGGCCGGTCCATTTCCTAGGATACAACAACCAGGTTTTTAGACTCCCAAATTTCATTTCGAAAAGAGGCCAACTTCCCCAGTAGAAGAACAGTGGAGAACTTTGTTTCTAATCCTTCTTCAACTCTTAACATGTGTAGAAGCAGTCTGGTTAACCCTAGATGACTGATCTGATGACTGGATTGTAAACAGTCTTATCAGTTCATCCCAGCTAGCTTTGTGAATGTTATCTAACTTCCAAAACACTTTATTCAACATGAAATTTTCAAACATATTTAACTCAAACCCAGACTAACTTTGGGTTGAAATGGCTCTTTCCTGTGCATAATTCACTACTTACAAGTTGTTGAAACCTAGAAGTAGTGGTCCATCTCCTGCATTTATGGTTTGTACCTAACACCATCACTATTTGGACAGCTGAAAAATGAACTGCGAATCACCGGCATCAGTGTTGTTAGTACTACTGTTGCAACTGCACTTTCTCAACAATGCTAAGAACACTGATGACTGGTTTGTGGAGTCTGAAATTCTTTCTTGGTGGCAAAAATGTTGTGGCACACTACTGTGTTTGAAAACAACCCAATATTGTGTCATACTTTCCTCATTGCTGCATCAATGGATGGTGAAGAACTTGTGAAACCTGAATCTTTGTCTTATGCCTTTCACTCAGGTTGTGCCCAACCAAAATGACACCTGAAACTGAAGCCCAGAGAAACAAACTAGCAATGACTGCTCAAGACAAAGGTATCATGTCTGTAGGTAACACCACATTTAGCTGCCTCCCTTTTGCTCCTTACCAAGTATAAAACATCTTAAAACTGCCTTAGTTGAATTCTGCATGTTTTGGTTTTGTACACATAATGAGGATTATGTAGCATCATTAATATCAACTATTACTTCACTGTGCAAAAAGACAGATGCCTTGGAGAAAACAGGCATGCTGAAGGAACAGCAAAGTGATTCAAATTCATTTGGTATGTGCAGTTTGGGTTGCAACTTGGCATGACAAAATGTATGAATTATAAAACAAGCAAATTTACTTCTCTTGGAGGAAAATTTATGCAGAGTAGTGGTCCAATTCAGACTACAGAGGCTAACAGTTCAAAAGAAAGCATATCTCCTCAACTGGCCTTCAACTCAAGGTTGTATATGTATGGGCAAGGAAGAGCCAACTATCTTAATGGTAAGAGTCAACTGTCTGAATGCCTCTGCAGAACAAATAGAAAGGAGCAGAATTACTGATCAAAATTAAAATGAGTAAATACAGTAGAAAACTTTCAAATTGCAGGCCACAGCTCTTAAATATACTAGCAAGAAGATGGACTATACAGCAGTTTAATATTCTTGTAATACTGACAGATGACTAGAGGTTAATAATAATCAGGTTTCTGTGAATAATACCCTGCAGATGGTGTAAGTTCGCGAGTCAAAACATGACTAGCTCAGCTAGTCTTCTGAAAGATTGAGTCTCTTGAATCACTGCATAACTAGAGTTAGCAGATTTCATTTAATCTGTCTGGGAAGATTTGTGAGCAGTGAATTTTAATATCTGCTGGCTACCAATGAAAAAAAAAAAAAAGAAGAGTAATAAGGAAGACAGAGGTATAAGTCCATAGAGAGGCCAAGACTCATCAATTAGGCCTGAATACTTTGCATCATCAGGCAGAGCAAGTGTGTTGCACCAGAGAAAGTCTGTATTCAAGTGATGGATCTATATCTCTTTCAAGTCCAAAGCTGGACTACAGCAGCATGAGTCACTTTGCATGCAGATTTAACTTGTCTCTTCTCTTTTTTCAAAGTAATTTTCCTGTGTAAGAACGCAGTTCTAACCAGAATGGTTTAAACACTTTGCAGTTTCTTTGATGGCCACCAAAACAGAGCCCGATTCCCATATCTTGTATTCTCAAACCACATTTTGAGATGAAATTTTAGGATAAAATTTGCTTCCGCAGAGGGGAACTAAGACACACTCACCTCAGAAATGGATTATGTGAAATGTCTTTCCTCATGTGATTCCAACACTCAAAGAAGAAACATTTTCTGATATACATTAAAAACAGTTCTTAAATGAATGGCTCTAGAGATCTGTCTCCACATTTTGTTTGAAAAAAAATATTAAAAATGCCTAACAGCACAACCAAAAAGAAACGCATGTAAAACATGCAATTTTATTCCAGAAGGGTGGAAATTATTTTTTCATCTTGTTATTCAGAAATTACTTTCTGTAACTCACTTTACAGACAAATATCTCATGTGAATACAAGAGATAGCAGCGAAGGTAGAAGCATGGAGTTATATAGCTGTGGTTCTATGCAAATTTGTCACTGTTCCACCAGTGAGAACCAGCAGTAGTAGTACCTGAAAAACTTTTTATAGACACTGTTAATAGTGCAAAATATGTAATCACTGCAGCCAACCTTTAATTTGCTGGAGCATCTTGCAAGAATTTAATGATCGTACCCGACATTAGGAAAACGTAGTGGCACATACATATTAGATGGGCAACTGAGGAGCTGGCCAGCTGCCAGGCATTTAAACACAGCAGTGGTAAAGTTGCAATGATGTCTCAATTCCATTTTGTTTTAATCTAAAGCAATATACAAGGGAGGAGCACAGGGGATTGTGGTGAGAAGCAATGAACTGCTTTTCCTTCTGTGAAATTCATAACTGACTCCAATAAAGCCAGCAATGTTGCTTCAGTGTGGTCCTTGTGTCAGTCAGTCAGGTATCAGGCACCTTACTCCCCTCCCCAGACATGGATTTCCCCCATAAAAGTGTCAATAACATTAGGAAAATTGTACTATGTGTGGTGGTTACTTTCTCAGAAAGCAATTTATAATTCAGACTGCAATTCGTGCTAGAATCAGCTTGAACAAGTCAGAGCTTTTTCCCAGAGCTGGAATTAGAGTAAATATGAATCTCTTTAAACTGCTTAGCCCTTTATAGCACATGTGCATTATAATATGGGCCAGATTCAGAGCACAGATAGTGGTCATTTAAATTCTGTACTGCAGAGGAAAACATAAAAGGAATTAAAACATCAACAGAGTGATCTGAGTTCTAAAGTTAGCATCTGAATGTTGTCAACAGAGGTGTAACCCTCTCTGTTGTGCAATTGAAGGTCTTTGGTTCCTGAGCCAGTAGATGAGGAATGGTCAACCTGGTCTTCTCAGAGGGCACCTGCTCCAGGCCTCTTGAAGCAGGCAGGAGACACTTGGATGGCAGAACCTGATTAAATAGGATCATCATTCACCCTTGTGCACTAACTTCCTGGTAAATCTGTTCACACAGACCATGACAAAACTTGGGTTCATGTTCTCTATTTAAGTGAATTGAAAGGCCCATATTCCTTCCCAAGTGTGTCTCAAACCATTGGGGAAGCCAATGGGCATTCTCAGCTAGACTGAAGTGTGGAAAAGAAGCTAAAAAGAATTAAGCTACAGCTTTCACTCAATGTTTCCTGGACTGATTATGCATTTTATACCACAGTCCTTTTAATTTAGGGTTTTTTTTCAAACCAAGAAGGAAACAAGCCAGGAAAGTCTTAGTTAAAACTATTCAGCACTGAACTTTCCAACTGCTTATTCACTAAAGCAGAGCAAGAACATCAGAAAAATTATAGAACTCTCTGTACCATGAAATAAAAGTCACCCTTTTAGAAGGTGGAAAATATGTCTGGATGTAAGATTTTATTTTTTTTAAGCCAGAGCTGAATAAAAAAAAAAAACCTTACAGGATGATAGTCACTTGAGCTTCCATAACATGGGTGTGAACTCTTTTTTTTTGCTTTCTCATTGTGCAGTGCTTTGTGTCTGCTTAAAAACTACAACTACCTCTCAAGTGACATTAGCAATCAACACATGGGGCTTCCATAGTTCTAAGGATTACAGCTAAATTGCATCAGTAAAATTGCAAAATACCTTCTTTGACATTAAAATATGACCTTATTATGCACTACATGTCAGCTCCTATATATTAACATTTATATAAAATTATTAATTTCCTTTAGTTAGTTTAGGCTTCTTACAAACAGAGGTATCTCTATTCACAAACACATTCTGCACTGCTTTGGCAATTCCATCTGAGGCTTAAACAAAGAATTTGTGTTTTGACACTCTTTTGATATTTGGATAACATTCAAACTTTATATTAGAGATTTTCTAGCGAAGTGTCATCCCTGACTGTAAGTTGGCAGTTGAATTTTTTATCTTTCCAGTATCAGCCTATACTGAACAGAGATTTGTACTTCAGTACAAAGTAAAAGGTAGTAATTAGCATTATCTGTTGATAATGGAAAAATACATGTACTGCAGAAAGATGCTTGAGTCAACACAATGCATGAGTTATGCAGTGGAGGGGGAGAGGCTGCCTGAAGCCCAAGCTGACCAGACCCTCTGAAATGGGCCAGGTCTCTTGTGTTTGTCTGGAAAACATAAGCTGAAATAAGATGTTTCCAGCCTCCCAGGCTAGTGTTCATCTGACCACAGAAGGATGCTGGCATAGCAGCACTGCCTGCACAATGGATGGGGCTTCTAACTACTGGACCAGATGGGGCAACACCCCTAAAGGAGGTCTTCCTCCTTGCTCTCTCTTTCGTGGATGCCTACTCTTTTCTGCAGTCCTCCTTACAGAAACTTTCACCAGTTTTCTAGCACAAAACAAGCTATTTGAACCTTCTCCAGTGTTCCCATAGTAAAGTGGACAACAGTATGATTGGGTGAAAACACCTAGACTTGGAAAGCATCTTTAAAGAAATGTAAATCAAAATTAAATACTTGGCAAAGCACAGGCCTTTTATCATCCTGAAGCATCGTTCACAGAAAACAGTTGCTGCTGGGTTTCTATTCCTGCATGGAAAAGTTT
>NW_008689696.1:59122-64336 GCF_000695815.1 Acanthisitta chloris | reverse complement strand
TGCTGTTTCAGGTCCTCGTTGTAAAACTAATTGCTGGAAATACTATTAGATGATACAGCAAAAGGACCGTGGTACTTTTTACTGTACTTTTGCTTTTTCAGGATGAGCCATTAGAGAACACCCTGCTCCTGTTTCTCTTTTCAAGTATTTCTCCTGTTGACAGGAACATTTACATGAGAATACAGAACAGGCACTGACTGACACTGTGTTGAAGCTCACAAAACTATCAAATTATGTTAGATTAGAATAAATGTCATTGACATACAGGAACATAACATGCTCACTACAGCTTCTGCATTATTAAGTTTGACTATTTACTGAAAACTAATTAAAGATAGTATAACAGTCTGTTTGAAATTAGGGATTTTGGTATGTTTTGTTTGTATAGAGAAAGGGAAACTATAATTTATTTAAACTATTATGACAGGTGACATCTGATCACTTTTGTCCCATCTCACAATTCTAATGGAGAATAGGTTTGACAATGTGCTGAATAAAGGATTCCAGTGATCAGAGAGCTACTTCGCATTCTGTGTTATTATATCCTGTAAACAAATACACATATACATATGGATATTATGATGTGAGCAAAACTTGAAAATAATGGAACAAATACCAATAAAAATCTCAATTTTTAAAAAACCTATTTATAGTCAAGGTGTTCTATGGCTGAATCTAAACCGGTAAGATATAGAAGAATGATCTCCAAATCTCACAGCAACAGACAATTCCTATTTCTGGCCAGGCTGAGAATGGTATGTAAAATTCAGGATGCAGTGAGAGAAAGACTTGTCCAAATTTTGCATAGATATAAAAGGAACTGGAACAATACACATACAGCCTACTGACTACAAACCATTTCATCCAAATACGGCGGCTGAGACTCTTAAGGAGGGTGAAGGCACAGATACTGGTAGTATTATTTGCTTGGGAAGGTGGATGAAGTCACTCAGTAAATGACATTTTGAAGCTGTTTCCAACTACAAATGAAGAATTGTTTGAGAATGCAGAGATATAAATTAGGGACCAAGCATTCATGAACTGATACAGAGCATTATAATAACACAAAGAAGGAATGAGAGCTGCTTCTCTCATTAAATCCCAGTCAATTCAGGGAACAGGTAGGTATATTGGCAAGGTAATGTATAAAAGTGTGTGAAAAGTGCCATTTACTACAAGAGACAGTATCAAATGCAGAAGTTCACATTCTTCTGGTGCTGTGGGAATTGGTAAAAACCAGGTAAAAAAAAAAAGAGCTGTGCAGGTATGAAGGGGAAAAATGGAATTTTAAAAAAAAGGAATTAAGGAACAAAAAAGTTATACAGGTCCATTTGAATGGAGATAAAAAACATTATTTAAACAGCAAAAGAGAACAAATAAATGATGCAGCACCTAATACATTTCTGGCCTCTGCCTTCAGTAAAGGATTAATTAGTGCTGACCACAATTTTTTAACAAAAGGAAGCAAGAAAACTTGGTGCCAAGGAGAGAAGCTTCTGGAGCTGGAGATAAACTATGGGTATCCCTTTTACAAGGTGTGATGAAAGGTACTCTTTTGCACTAAGGAATGGGTGGAGTCAGTCCCTGCACTGTCAAGGGCTGCCTTGAAGACCCCACGATAGAACATGGGAAGTCCCAGGAGACTAAAGAAGGATGAACAGGCCTAATTTGAAAACACAAGAATTTAGGGAATTAAAGAACTCTCAAACCAGCTTCTAATCCCAACAGACACTGGAACAAATTATTAAATTTTCCATTTATAAGCACAAAGAGGTAACAGTCATCAGAACTGACCTTCCATTTATAAGCACAAAGAGGTAACAAAGTCATCAGAACTGACTGAATATTTGTTAAGAACAAAAATCCTCCAACCAATTCAAATTCCTACTTTGTCATGTTGGATATATTAGTGGATTAGAACGAAATACCACATGTAAAATATATTCACTTTAATTAGACCTTTGACAGTTACCTGTGTGTGAGACTTACATATGCAAATTACAAAATATGACCCAGTTAACATTCTCATGGAGACTATATAAAACTACTTCAAATAGCAGTTAGTGTGTGTGCTGTGTAGGGATCCAAAGATCGAGAATTCTGCGACATTCTGGGTTTTATTATTATTAATTCTAAACTAAACTGCAAAAAAAGAAATAGGTCTGTAATTTATGGCTATCCCCAACTGAGAAGGATTGAACACACAGTGGAAAGCAGAATCAGAATTGAAAGTAATCTCAGAAAAATAAAAATCAGATTACTAACAACAAGCTGAAAGTAGTGCCCACTGGGAGAAATCAAAATTCAGGGTAATAAACCGGGGGGAAAAAAGGTATTACAAAGGAACCTGGAAAATATCAAATGGGTAACAAACTGAAAAGAAAACAACAATATCGAGTGATAGGGTAAAACCTTCTGGGATGTATTCATTGACACGCTGTATGTAAGAGGTCACATATAATTACTAAAGTCTACTTGCTACTTCTGATTCTCTAACCAAAGTACTCATCCAATCACAAATATAATGTTAAGAAGTGTCAAAAATTCTAGCATTCCAGGGCAGAGCAAGAGGATAAATATAAATTATTATCTAAGAGAAAAGACTAAAGATAACTGTTTACTTAATCACTTGAAAACTAAGGATTAGGAAGACCACATTAGCAATGTCCAGTACATAAAATCTGCTATTGAGAGTGTAATGCATAATTTGGTTCGTGTCCAGAGCAGTGATGAGAAGTAGATAGCTTAATTTTGGTAATATAGATTAGGTATTAGGAAAACCGTTTTAAAGTGCTGAAAAAAATGGAGCAAATTAAGTTGGGAAGTCATGTAATTTGTTTCACTGGAGGTTTCTAAGCACCATCAGATAAAAGTACAAATAAGTGTATAGGAAACAACTGGGTGGTCCTTCATCCATTTTAGGACCATATGTCAGCTGTTTCAAGAACAAGAACTTGCCAAACCACTTGCAATCATCTATCAGCAGTCCTGGATAACTGGAGAAGTTCCAGCTGACTGGAAATTAGCAAACATGGCACCCATCTATGGGAAGGGTGAGAAGGAGGACCTGGGAAACTACAGGCCTGTAAGCCTAACCTCAGTTCCAGACAAGATAACCCTGAGTGCCATCATACAGCACATGCAGGGCAATGAGGGGATCAAGACCAATCAACATGGATTTATGAAAGGAATGTCCTGCTTGACCAACCTGATCTTCTATGACAGAGTGAACTGCTTAGTGGATGAAGGCAAGGCTGTGGTCTATCTGGACTTCGGTAAGGCACTTAACACTGTTTCCCACAGCATACTTCTAGAAAAACTGGCTGCTTGTGGCATGGATGGATGGACTCTTTGATGGATAAAAAAACTGGCTGGATGGCCAGGCCCAGAGAGTTGTGGTGAATTGAGCTAAATCTTCAAGCAATACAGACCACAAGAATAAAATAGCATATCCATACTGCTGTTAGTGTTTTAGCCTAAAATACTGAAATATCCATTAGGTGAAGCAATTCAGGTTGGTAGAATCATTCCCAGTTTACCAACTGGGTTAACTCTGCTCCAAGTTAGGACAATAACAATGTATCTATCTGCCCACACAGGTCAACCAGTGGAATCTCTAGATGATCTGTTTTTCTTCAGAATGGGGTAGATGTGCAAGCTGTTCACTGTGTCAACGAAAATTTCCAAGTACAGCAAAATTATCTCACTTGAGTTTGTGCTCAGACTCACAAAACCTTTGAACTGGGTTTTCCAATATAACATGCCACTTAAAGGGAGACAAAGGCTCATCATTCTGACCATAGATATCTACAGTGGGGGAGAACAAATTCACATCTCCCCTTATATCCCATGGAGACAAATGCATAAAGCATCTGCTAAAAGACAGACAATATCTTTAGCTGAAACTGTAAGACCGATACAGATAATTCATGCTTTGGCTATCTAACACTGAAGACATGTTGAGCTTCATTCTCAGGCTTACAGTTCTCATTACAGCTGTCTCTGATGGTTAGCCAGAGAAGTGACTGTTTAACTTGCTGAAGCAATTATGAAGACAAAATTAAAATATCAGTACTAGGAATATTATGCCTCTTACTATTTTCAGCTTAAGTTAAGAGCAAATGTAATGGATTTTATGTAGTGAAAACACTCAGTTTCAAATAAAAACCATATGAAAGGAAGAAGAAGACAGGAGCTGTACTATAAGAGATGGAACACTAACGATATTTGGGCAACCTGGTCTAGTGGAAGGTGTAGGAAGGGAGGAGGTAGCAGGAAGGTTGAACTGGATAATATTTTAGGACCCTTCCAGCCTAAACCATTCTATGATTCTATCATGACATTCCTTTCTGTGGTTTGGTCAGGGACATGCTGTAAGAAGCAGCTCTTGTGACTTTGAGAGACTAAAGCGAGGTTATCATTTAAATTTTGAGGACACAATGTGTTTAGTACTTCAACACAATAGTTCCTTTCAAAATCTGGAGGTAAACCAAGTCCTTTCTTTCAAACCGAGCCAGTAGAGAAGAGTATCAAGCAGCAGCTATTGTATTCAGTGTCGGGCTTGTACAATATGCAGAGAGCTCCATTCTACAGTGCCAACCAAGTGCAGGTGTGCCAACAGCTCAGGTGGTTTTTTATTTCCAGAAAAAAAGTACAAGTATCTCCCAAAATTTACATCTACCACCACAGAAAGTTTTTCACTACAAACACACAAAAAAGATTTTCAATAATTTTCAACATTGTACATACTTGAAAAAAAACAGAGTTTGGCAACAAAGACATTTCCCTCTCTTTCAAATTATGGCATGTGGTTCCTATTTTGACCAGTCAGGTATGAGTCCTTTTCTTCTTTGTAGCAAATTGTCGAAGAAGGTGGCAACGTTATTCTATACTAGCAATTAGATGATTCAATGTTTATCTGTATCCAGTATTTGCAATAAGGTGATATGCATTTTAGCTGGTCGTTGGGCGATGACGACACTACTTGCACATTGCAGTTGCCATAGAAACACAACTGGGTTTTTTCACAGGCCAGACAACTGAAAAGCTTTAGAGATCTGCTTGTTTCTAGTTTTCATACATGGCTTGTCAGCCAAAGTGTAAACTCCTATACTTTTTACCTGTTAGAGAAGTATCAATGAGTCAGTTATCTATATCATAAGAAGAGTGGATTTTCTCAGTATATGACCAGGTTTTTCCTGCAGTTCAACCCAT
>NW_008689696.1:47681-59106 GCF_000695815.1 Acanthisitta chloris | reverse complement strand
AAGACTTACTCTGAAGTGAATGGAGTACCCTTATATGTGGGTATCCTCACACTGCCTTAAAATAGAAAGTCCAAGTTGTAGTTTTTATACCTCTCTATCACATTTACATACAGATGCTATCAGCTGCATGCATACTTTCCAATTGCTTACAAAACTTCAAGCCAACAAGTGAACATTCCAACAGATGTTTAAATCTCCCACAAAAGAGAAAATACACGGGAGATCCTTGTGGATTTGAGTCTGCCACTACACCCTGAATTTCTGTAAAGCTCACATTGCAGATGCTCTTAAGCTAGAATCCCTGAGCATGCCACACTTCTTGAGTGTGCAACATTTGATATTTGCAGTTCAGGAGAGAAGACACAATGAGGATTCTCCAAGACCTGAGTTGACTCCTTTTAAGATATGCTCATAAATGAAATCGCAATTTGTGCTTGCATGGTTCAGTATGGAAATTGTCATCAGGGTTGTGAGAGAAGGCAACCATACAGATTTCAGAATTTAGTTTTGACCTATGTAGGTGTGAAATTTAGAAACACAAAGGTGTTCTTTCAAGGAAAATCATGTTATACAAAATTAATTGGGGTTTTTGGTTTGGTATTTTGTAGGAAACAGCCATTTAAATTACAAAAGTTGTTTTGAAAGGAGAAACTAAGGCTCCAGGTTTTCATAGAAGATCTAAAATTGTCATTTCAGCACTGTCAGTCTCAAAAAAACTTTTGAGAAACACTCATTAAAACCAATGCAACCTATATTCCACACTTTGTACTGAATGCTACATGATCTCAAAATAAATATACTGGTTGTGATTCAGTCTCATGCTATGAAACCTTGATTTACGCGTGTACATGGAGGTATGTTTACTTATATGCCTATATGTGAGTTAGATGCCAAAGCTGCAATTACAAAGAAAATTTAATCAGATGCAGGCAACAGAGACTGGATGGTGTTTCTGGCAGCATGTGTCTGTGTTAGGGGATTGGACTGCTGTCTTGACTTGCTCTCCAGTAACTGTAGTGGGATCTTAGTCACATGACATACACTTGGACACCTAAACTGAGACATCCCAGTTGAGGTGTCCTAAACTGTAGATAAATCTCAGCCATATATCTGAAAAAATAGGGCATAATCCTTACATATTAAAATAACACAATAAAGAGAGCAATAGTAAAGGCAGTAGGAGCAAACACAGGTGCTGTGTTTGGGTACTATTCCTCCCTTACATAGTAATGTGTTATGTTTTCATCTGGAAGAGCAAAACTTTGAGTATATAAAACTCCAGGCTCATACAGAAAAGTCTCTAAAAGGGCCTTGGCATAGTCTTCTGCAAAGGAGTGAACCTAATGTCAGGTGTGGCTTTACTGGGCAAAGTACCTAACTCAACTGTACTATTAAACTTTTGTCATGTGATAAACGAGCCACTGGAGAGAGCCTTCCTGTCCTTACACCTCCCTTCTAACAGCCCTGACCAGCTTGGTCCAACCTCAAGCGTATTCATTTACTTCTGCAGCTTAATTCAGTTTAAAAAGAAGGAACAACAGGGGAAAACCAAGCACAACGTGTTTTAAACTTTTATGCCATCACAATATTAAAAACTCATCTTTTTTCCTAGAAAAATGTTAAACAGATTTGCCAAGTGCATATTTCTTTTCTGAGGAACAAATACATCTCCAATGCAGATATTGCCTTTTATCTGTTCCAGAAATGTTCCTAAACCCACAAGAAACATTCAGTAATTACAAGCAACAACCAACCTAGCACATCTGTACTATCTTTATTTAGCTCAGCAGTGTTGTACTCAGCTCAGTACATTTCCTTTCGTAGTTCCAGGTTTAGCCACTCAAGTTTGAGACTGAACAAGCAGCATCACATTTCTTAAACCACTGAGCTACTAGAAAGCAGCTTATCAGTATTTTCAAATGAAAAAAAACTTATTACAGCATGATTTGCATGCATTTGTAGTAGTCCATAATGGTTTATTAAGGACTATGAGGCTTTAAGCCATTCTGCAAAATGAGTCAGGTAATTATTTCCCTTGCTTAAGGAGATTATATAAGAATTTTTATTCAAATAAATGAAAAAATCCTATATTCTATTGGTGATAATAGATTATTCTTGCACTGCTGAACATCTACATTAATGTTTCCACTGAAGTCATCATGTCAACTTCAGCAAAGAAGTGTTCAACTAGATGAGTAAGAGACAGACTGTATAATTTGTCTTTTTTTTACACTAATACAGGTAAAGTCTTTTGGCTAATAATCTATCAGACTCTCCTATGATGAAAATTAGTAATATAAGTAGTTTTGGTTAGACACCAAAAGCAATAAATTTTGTCAAATGGAAAACATTTCTGAAATCCTAAGAGCCTACCAAAGGATTTAGAGAAAATGCCAACTCATACGTGATTGCAGTGATGCTACCCCTGTGCATCCATGCATTTACTATGGCATTTAAGCAATGCCACCTCCAAAAAAAAATAAGACAGAATGGCTTAGCAGAACACAGTGAAAAATAATTCTTTCTCCTACAAAAAACCCACACCTTTCTCAAAGCACACATCCTCTCCAGTTTAATTAAAACCATCCAAATCTCAATCTTTCTTTTCTATTTGTTCACATTATTTATTTAGTGCTGAAATCTTTTATTTATACAGGGTTGCTCAGGTAATTTATTTATAACAGAGGTTATTTAACTGGACTAGCAGTGAATTGTGCATGAGATCACCTGTGTCTATAGAGAGCTCAACTGAGGTCATCCAGATCCCACTCAAATGCAATCAACCTTTGAGCTGTGACCTTAATCATAGCAATTAGACTTTCCTTTTTATAAAGGGTTGAAAGAGGGTTCCAATGCAGAAGGTGCTACCAGTTATACCATGTTCACTGCAGGTGTGTGTTACCCATTTGCTGTTTCCAAGTTACACATTCTTTAACTCCATCAGTTAGACTCAAATTTTATTAATATAATATGGAAAGCCGAGAATTTATTGACAATTTAATTAGTCTTAACAGCCTGATCCATTATTTTTAATGTAGTCACAAATATACTATGAATTCATTACATACATAACATGGTATAAAATGTGCTGTGATGTATTACATGCACATAATTATATACAGTATAAATTTTATCTATCCAAACTTTCATGTCTTTGATATTTTGTCAATATGGAAAGCCGAGAATTTATTGACAATTTAATTAGTCTTAACAGCCTGATCCATTATTTTTAATGTAGTCACAAATATACTATGAATTCATTACATACATAACATGGTATAAAATGTGCTGTGATGTATTACATGCACATAATTATATACAGTATAAATTTTATCTATCCAAACTTTCATGTCTTTGATATTTTGTCATTCTTCTTAAGGTCTAAAGCTTAGAGGGGGGATGAAGGACACAAGAGAAGGGAGAAATTTAGGGGAGACTTCAGTATCCAGATAATTTTCCCAGAAGGACAGCAATGCAGATGGATTCCTCCTCCTCACAGAGTAATTTTTGTATTTGCTAACATGCTCTACAGCTTGCTTTTTCTTCATTGGTCATTAAGTTCACAAAGCAAGTCAATTCAATGTATTTTTTTTTGCTTTCTACTCTTAGTAAAACCTGTTTCAGGAATAACAAAGTTGGCAAGGTTGCATTCCATTGCTGGTCACTGGAGAATTGCTTATAGCACTGGAGTCTCCAGTATCAATATACACCTGTGTTTTTAAGACCCCTATCTGTCACCCTGTGTCTTCACTGCTCTGTACTGTGGTTTATTGTAGCCTTACAGGCAGTTCATTCCACATGAAATTACACTTTTTATTCTGTACTAGTTGCAGAAATAACAATAAGCATCACAAACACAGGAATACAGAGAACTAAATAAACACTAAAAGAAGTAGGTAATAATCACAAGGTCATTAGATAAGTAGTGCTGCAAGCTAAAACAAATCTCTGGGAAGGCCAAGACAAAACCTAGCAGAAAACCTGTGGCCTACTACAAGCAATAATGCCCTCAAATTTACTGGGCTATGGGCTTACATATGTCATCTGAAAGGACAAAAATAAACTTAGGTGGTGGTTTCTAGGACAGAAAAACAATCAGAAAATCAGCAACAGATTTCTACAGCAAATGTACATCTGGAATCTAGATTTGAACACTATATGCAATAGATCACTAACAGAGTAACATGCAGTTGAGTTGTGCATCCGTGTAAGATCCAGGAAATGAGGTAAGAGCCGTGCCTACTTACTGATCTACACACATGTATTGTTATGCCTAACTGACTATATTATAGTTTAGAGTAACAAGCTGCACATGTATAATATTTTCAAGCACAGAAGTCTTTCTCTAACCCTTTCTGGCCCATCTGCTCAGCTAAACAATCCGACAGACCAAATACCAAAGGAAATGCCTAAAAAAGGATTTTTAACCCTGACTAGAGAAATCTCAAAGACAACTTGCTCTTCTAAATCTTCTATTTGGTCTTATACAGTCACCATAAACCCAAGTTCATTTCACTGCAAGATGTCACTTGAATGACATATAAGTTTTCGTTCTACAGCGTGATGGGTAAGATCCACAATTTGCCATGCAAAGCTTTTCTTATCTTGATAGCCACATCATCGTGTGATTTCTTCCATAGATGAGTACTTCCTTCCTTCTGTTTCACTACCTTCCATCTACATCCATCTCTATTTTCATTGTTTACATATAAAATTTTAAAACAAGCCCACACTAGATAAGGTCTGGGATTAAATTATTTATGAGTACTGCATAGTATCATGGGAACCAAAAAAGGAAACTCTGATTTGTGTATCAACCAGGTTGCTAAGCAAAGAGGCATCTTTTCCATTAGAGACTGCATGAGTGCAGGAAAGGTTTAGGAGAGATGCAATTCTTACAGAAGGGAAACTGATAGGCCATCAAGTAAGAAGAACTTACTCTGAGTTACAGGAAAGCTTTCTGTTTGAATACAGGGGAGACCTGGTTAACCCAAGAAAAACAAAAAAAGGAGAAAGTGTTCACTGCCAAAGCCTCCAACTCATTATATCAAATTGTTCCTCACTCTATTCATACCATGTGAAAGAATCAGTTTATTTTCACATTGTGGTATTGTCCTTTATAATACAGGATTTCATAATAGTTGATCCTATGAAAAGTGAATAGAAAACCAAAATGATTGAAAGGGAAGTCCTTCACATCCAAGGCAGACATGTCGAGCAGATTCAAGCTTTCAACCAAACTGTTGGTATGGCAACAAAAATCATTCATAGTTCAAAGAAAGCATTGATAGTGTGGGATATATTGTGTATTCACATTCAAAAATATGGTTTGAAGCCTCTGTTATTTGATTAGTTTTCAAGGCAGATGCTCCTTTGTATATATTTTCCTAGCCAAATAGATCCAATAAAATCTTCAAAAAATGATTGCAAATTATTACCACCCCCCAAAGCAGTAAGGAAAAACATAGTTTTCTGATCAATTCCATATAATTTAAGTTGCTCGTGTTTGCTAACAGAATTTATATATTGTTTTTGTTTCTCTGTTTGGCACAGTTTCTGAAATTTCACTGCGGGGGTTTCTGACATTAAAGTAATGACATATCAGGTACAACATAAACACAGACACCTTGTAAGTTCAAATACATAATTTCAAGTAGCAAAGAAGAATAGTGTTAATGAATACCAGCCCCTACCTCAAAATAGTAACTGTTATAGCCTGATATAATAAAACAAGAGGTTCATCTAGATATTCTGAGATACATGATACATGAAGGAGTCATCTCCTCCACACTCCATTCATCTCTCTAGCTTATGCATTTTGTCTCAAACATGCTGAACTACAAGATGTCAAAAATGTCATCTAGGTATCACTTAGGCCTCTCATATTGAAGAATGTTGAGCATTTTATTGCTTATAGCTGTACCAAGAGCACACACTAACAGATGCTTAGGAAGTTGTGCTCATTTTCACCATACAAAATTAAAAGGGGCATCTCTCTGATGCACTTCACATGATGATCTTAGCCAATTGCACTCAGCAGTCCTGAGCAGAGGACATACACCACCCTGCTTGGCTGAAACTATACTGTCCCAATTTTAAGAATTGTCTAAAAGCCTGGTGCCTTCTGGGTCACTATCTTTTCCTATTGATGTATGAGAGCAGTTGAAAACATGAAATACCAAATCCAGCATCTGAGTTCTACTGAGAGTATGGTCAGACATTTACATCTGTGAGGTACCCCTGTCATATACTTGTACGCTGGTAAAAGAAATCCCAAAATTTTCAACTACACTTTTTACAGAAGCAACTAAACACTCCTGCATTGTTTCTTTTACTGGAAGCGATATTTACTTTTTACATTTGCATTATCAGTGCTGTGGAAGGTAACCTCATGTTCATCACACATCACTCATGCTTGTTCAATGTGAAGATTTCTTCACTGATGTCTTACTAAAGCATATTATCAACCAGTCAATGTGAATTTGCTTCATAGGCTACTCTACTAATGGAAACACTCCAAGAAAACTGGCAAAAGATGTAGTTTGTGGTTCTTGGCAAGATAATGCAGAGTGTGAAGGCAATGCATCTTCAGAGAAAACAAACAAATAAACAACAGCTGCTTTATCATTTTCAGAATTCATTATCTCCAAGGAATTTAATTCCAATTCCTGTATGGGCTTAGTATAGCAGAATGTGTGCATGTATGTGTTCCAGCAAGTTTTCTGGTAGATTCTGCTTTAAGCATTAGTTGACACTGTAGTCTGCAATTTAGCCAAATGCTTAACTAGAATTCTCTGATACAAGGCCTCTTGCTTTATTAAATCCTGTTTCAACCTTATTATGCCATAGTGTGTGGATACTATTTCTGAGCAGTCAGTAAATCTCATTCACTGTGGCAAAGGTCATATTTTCTATTTTGAAACAAAACATCCATCTGTCACCTCACTTTGACCAGGGCTGTGACTATATTTGACTTTATGTCAGCCTGTGTGTCCAGCAATCAATCTCCTTCAGATTTCACAGGTCCTACTGAGGTCTTTAAATGTTAACTGCAAAAAGAAAGATATCTTCAATTTTTTGTAAGAGTTAAAAGTTTTTTTCAACCAAGATCAGTATCCACTTGTCTGAGTGCAAATACAATGCTGGAAATCTGAAGGAATAGTAAACTCCATGCGCAATGCAAATTGCCTTATATTAAGGTATAATATCACTTTTATCATATATCCTCCTTACACTGGAATTCATGGCACTTTTCCGATCACACACTAATGAATTCTTTTCCTAATGGGAAAGTAAGTAATTTATACCGATTTATTTCAATAACAAATGAATTCCAGAAGCACCACAACTAACAATGCACCTCTTCCCTATCTAGTTGGTTTCTGCGCTTCTACATAGCCTCCCAGTGAATAACTACAGACCCTCAATTTGCTGCATCTTTTCTTTGACCTCAGACTTAACAGAAGTCCCTCTGGCCCCATTCATGTTTACTGCCTGGTCAGGAGGCAGAAGAGGCAACTTCAGCTCTCAGTGAGCTAAAAGACACTGCTTTGGGGTTTCCTCTCTGCACAGATATCAATTGTGGTAAGACTAATAAGAAGTTCAATTCTGAAGAATTGTGCTTATCTGCCAAATCTGTTTTAAATTGGCCAAGATTCTTAACCCTTATTCTATGCTGTCTTGTAGGTATGCAGATATAGGGTGGGTTTTTTTCTGTAGAGGCTACAGTTAGAGAAAGAGTGAAATACAGAAGAATTCATTCCCTTTCACATTCATTTTTAGAACTAAAATTTTAATAACTAAGAATTCAGATGTTCATCTCTTCTGGATTTAGCTTTGCCAGTGGAAAGTGTGATTGTTCATAAAGTAAAAGTTATACTACAATATTAAAGGACATACTCAGAAGTTTTTCTCTTTTTTCTCCTCTTTCCTTTTTTTTCCCTTGTGAAAGGGAACTGTGTGTTAAGCCTAACAACATTCCAGCAAGACTGTGAAATAAGAGCTTCAGCAAGGTCAGAAATGCAATCATTCTTGCTAATGAAATGTCCCAGATTCTTAAGCTTCCCCAGGACACAGTCAACTCCTATTAATATTATTATTAGTATTATTTACTTTTAAAGACAAAGGGATGCTAGATGCCTTTTTTTTTTTACATCTCTCATCATTATCCAGCATTGTAGCCTTTTACACAATTGTTTGACATAGTACTTCTTATTACTGACTGATGGTACACTTCTTGCTAGCAGCAGGTATTTGCTTCAATTCAGAACCAAATTTTCTTTACTCAACATTTTTTTTCTTTGATGACAAGGAGTTTTTAATTAAAAAAATATGTAATGACTCAGAAGCACTTAAGCGTTTATGTAAGAGACAGTAATCTCAGTACATTCAAATAACTTCTTTTTTAAAGGACCAATGCTCATAAGAACTGGACAGTTTATAGAACAGGTGATGAGCTGTGAAGACTTCTATCAGTATTCAGGTTCAGCCATAAAACTGAATGTAAAAAACTCACTGAGTATGCCATTACACCAATGAGTGTCTGCTATGAATGCTTATTGATGTGAAACCAGTTTCTCATGAACCCAAAGCAGTGCCAATGGAATCAAATATAGCTGATTTATCATTTGGTATCAGTATTCAGGAGGTCTAAAGGCAATTGTCCTCTCTCATTGAAAACATTATGTTATTGGGTGTTGCATTTTATCTGTTCATCCTGTAATGCATGTAGATTTCTGCTGTTTTTACTCTGTGAAAACTAACTTCACTTTTTTTCCTAAAAATAATTCATAAAATTATTAATATATTCCAGCTAGATAGCACACATTTGTCTTTTGTGATCTTCCTTATATAACCAAAGTATCATCTGACTTTCAGCATGTTCTTACTTCAGGACAACTGGGGGACATATTCAGTCACAATCACTATTTCTAGGCAGCACCTGAATACACAGAGAACTTCTATAAAACAACAGCAAAGCATTAACACATTAATGCTTACAACCCTTCTGCAGAGAAACAAAGACAAGAAAGCATAACTATGCCCATTTCACAGACTGCAAAAAGACCAAACATTTGCAGGAGTGGTTTGCTCAAGGCCACAAAAAAGTAAAACAACAATGATAAACCAGTATTTTCTTCTTGTCAAGCTTTATGTAAAGATGACAGTTTCCCTTCTCTAAGGTGAAAGCAACATGCATTCCTCAGTATGCACTCAGAAAAACTATCAAAGTAGCAATACAATCCATACACCTCTGAGGAAAAATAGGCCAATAATGTAGCCCATGGTCTGATATGGCTAGAGTCGCTGAACACTATTGCTTCAAAACATGCTGGAAAAAAACCAAAGGACAGGTGTTTGTACTGATGGGAATAGGGATGAAATCCAACATTTGTTCCTGCTCTCTTAGTAACCCTTACTTCATAATTTTGGTATCCAGTCTTAATGACTCTAAATCTTCCAAAAGTCAGCTGTGCTGGAAATGTCAAGCCATGATTCAAAAACAGTCTTCATTAATGCACTATCAGCTGACCACAAACACAAAATTCAGGATTCAGGTAGTTTGTCTCAGGTCTCAATCTGATCTGAAATAATAGAAATCATGTCTGCCACAGACTTAACCTTTCAAGCAATCAGAATTGGAGTGTGAACATACCCCGAAAACAGTCTCTAAAGAATGATAAATTAAAAGGTCAAAAAAAGGTTGTTTGATTGCATGTGCTCTCCATGCTTGTGAAAGTGCTCTACACTGCCATAAATGAAACACCCGCCAGACTGCAAGACACGAAGATTCTTTTTTTTATGAAGATAACACATATCTAGCCAGGCCTGATCATTGCCAGTAGCTGTTCCTAAATTTTGGTCAGCAAAGCATAGTAAATAGTCATTACTTTGCCATAAACCTACTATGAAAACTCTGTGTCTTTATCCCTGGTACATCATTTTAATCCCTCCCTCACCATATACACTGGCATGCCAAATAGATTCTTTGGGCTCAGCAAAGCTTGCACCAGGTCCTGCTTCTACATGAGGGTCTGGTGAAAAGGGAAAGTTAGGGAACAACTGATTCAGAATAATCACAACTGTGAAGAAACTGACAGTTATGTAAACCTTGGTGCTTGAGTCTCTGACAGGCTCACTCCATTATTAGAACATGTCAATTAGCATATGATCTCTGATTTTCTCTCCACTCCTTTCCTTGGCACATAGGAAAAAGGACTTGAAAATAACTGTTAATTCACCTTATAAATTAACATGTATCTAATGGAGAAGCACTGTTTGAATATTTATTTTTTTAGTAACTTTGTAACACTTAAAAATCCTAACCTTAGGCTTAATAGCTACATTAAATTATCAACCAGTAAGAATCATGTATCAAATATCACTGTCATAATATGTTGATGAGTAGAGTTTTCATTTTGATACAACCATGGAGTATGTCAACTGGTAATCGAGAAAGCACATAGCAAAGTTTTCTTACTTGCATTAAATTCCAACAGAGGCAGGAGGTGTCTGATGAGAGAAACCAAGTAGGAAGAAGACAGAAGAAAGGAAATTCAGTAGCTCAGAAACCCTGAGTGAGGCACATGGAAAAAACCTGTCCCTAGGGATGCTGAGCCATTCTGAAATGTGCCCTGCACTGCTAAAATCCTCACTAGCATAACACTGGTTAAATTGAAAAAGAAGGAAAGAGAAGTACTGGCTTCCCTTCTCCAGGTAGAGGAGAATTATTCAGAAGTATTTCTGAGCCAGCCATATGTGCCTACCAAATGTATCTTTTGGCTCTAGTAGTGCAAAGAGGACTGTGCATTGTGCCTTGCAGAGAAACCAGAAACAGGGACAAGGAGACTTTGCCTGTAAGATGTAGGACCTGGAAAGACTCTACCTGGCACCTCAAGCACTGATATTTAAAATGCCACCAGAAGATTTTATGCAAATGGAAACCTGAAATATATGTGTACATTGAGTGCATATTTCTATTTTTAAAAAAAAGAAAAAATTAAAAGAAAACAGAAAAAGAAAACAAAAGCAAATGTTAGATGTTTTACAGATTTTGAATGGCAAAATTTGTAATATTGAGGGATCCTTTGGAAACAGTTGCTGCTAACTACAGAGAGATGACGACACTGATAATATGTTGTCTTTGTTGTAAATATCACCCTTTGTTCCTTAAAATACAGGGCTGCTATTTACATGTTTGTTGCAGCCAAGGTTCCATTTCTGCTGTAGGTCAGAGCAGAAGATTACTTAATTACATACTTTTATGAAAGAAAATCACTGATTCACATCTGTCTTTGTTTTAAAATGTATCACCCTTTCATCTAGCTGTATCAATTGGACTAAGTATGCATAGTCTGTATGCTGATGAAAATGAAAATTACATCATCTAATTTTCTAATACAAACAATATTCAGGAAATTAGTCA
>NW_008689696.1:45317-47660 GCF_000695815.1 Acanthisitta chloris | reverse complement strand
TCTTCTGCTTAATTTGCAATGCATATTCATACCAAGCTAATTGTCAGTGTGAAGCCAACTTGCTTTTCTATTATTACAAATATGAAACCAGTCCTTAACTTCAAAATAGATAAAAACCTAATCAAAAATCTAGGTCCTGTTTTCTCTCTAAAATAGCCCCACGATTACTTCTGGCATATAAAATTCCTAACACTTAAAACTATAAAAAATTTAATTAAAGCAAAGTTCAATATACCACATCAGTGACAGGTTCTCTCTCTTACAGGCTGACAAGTTTTGGGAGAACTCTACCTTTCAACAGAAGTGAAATCTGTTGTTCTCTGCCACTCAACAGAAACCATAAACCAAAAAGGAGTCCAGAGGTATCAAAGCAGTTGTCCAGGGACCCAGAGATAGAGTGAGCTCTCAAGAGATTCCTCCTCTTGAGATTCTGCGAGGACAAAAAAGCCTTCAAGACTGTTGGCCCTAGCTACGAACATCCAACTTGGTGTTATCTACAAATTTACTAAGGGTAGACTCAATCCCTTCATTCAGATCATCAATAAAGATATTAAACAGGACTGGGACATATTTAGTGACTGGACACCAAGTGGATGTAGCACCATTCACTGCTGCTCTCTGGGCCCGGCCATCCAGCCAGTTCTTAACCCAGCAGTTTGCCCCTGTCCAAGCCGTGGGCTGCCAGATTTTCCAGGAGTATGCTAAGGGAGACAGTGTCAAAGGCTTTGCTGAAGTCCAGGTAAACTACATCCACATCATACTAATTAATTAGCATGACTAAAGCCAAGCTAAAGATATTTAGTAGTCCAGAATTTACCCTTTAACAAGGTTAAATTATAAGTGTATACTATTCAAATGATAATTTAATAACAGAGCCTAATTGAAGTTTGCTGCCTTTTTTAAGCAAATCTATGCTGCACAAGAACATTGTCCCTGCCCATACAACCTCAATAAGAAATGTGAGGACAGAAGTGAGAAGCCCACATGGGAGCAACCACCACATTTCCCAGAAGACCTAAGTAATCCAGGATAAAAGAGCCTACACCAGAAGGTGACCTCCAGCTCTCATTAACTTTACCAGGGACCCCTCTGTTAACCAGGGGGTAAGAGAAATGAGGTTATTGTCTCTCTACTGACAAAAGTCCCTCCTTCCTCAGCAACAGAAGGAATGGTGCCAGCATAGGATCCTTTTCTGCCATGAAAGGCAGAAGTGTTTCACAAAAAACTTGTTTGTTTCTGTATAAATGTTTTCAAACCTCCTTGTCCAGTGCTGAAGTTCCTGAATTTCTCTTGCATGGCTTTGGATATATGTTACTCCTGTAGTCAATGGAGTAGGGGAGCAGAAAGACAAGGGGGATGGACAGACAGACAAGTGCCTTCAGAAGTCAACCCACCCAACTGCAGAGAGCCCAGGGTGACTGCTCTCCTTGCTCTGGTACTGCAGGAAGAGACTAACCTTTAAAAGGAGGTCTGGAAACCTGAACAACCACCTTTCTGGTACTGTTCTCTTGCTAACAGGTGATTGTATATATCCTGGAGCATCTCTGTTCCAACACATGTTTGCAGCTGTTTGCTAGGAAGCTGTTTAGGGAGTGTTCATTCTGTGTTGTCATGTATATGAGTATTGGTAAGAGAAGCCAACAGTTAAGTTGCATACCTTATACTCCACATCCTAAGGCCAGTCTTAGACAGAACTTTCAATTTGGCACAGAACTGCTTCAGGCTATTACAGAAAATTCCCTTTTGCCATTTTGGCCAAAGATGTCTTCTAGAGAGTTTTGTCAAAAGTTACCAAGTTCCTTAAGGATAAAAGGAAAGCCAACCTTAAATAAGGATTTTGAAACCAAATAATTCTATGAGGAGCCAAAAAAAATCCAGATGATGGTTTTGATGTACTCAGGGGATCCCATGACAATGAGAAAGCATGGTGCAGTGTCCCATACTCCTAAGGACTTGAGTCTATATAACTTATATTGCGTTTATGTAGTTCACAGAGAAAAAAAATGGAGGCTTGTATTAGTATCATTACCCATGTGAGCAGAATGGAGTGTCAGAATACCAAAAATAGTGGGAGATTTTGATTCATTAATTCATTCTCAGCAGGCAAAAGCATTAGTAAAACTAAAGAAATGGATGAATAATGCATCTGCTAGAAATTACACTTGCGAGGAGATCAAGATTATTCACCAATTTGGAAAGCATGAAGGGTTAAACATTATGACAATTTATTTTTACATTGTCTAGAAGAACTAGCTTCAATATTTTCAAACTTTTTATTTTGAAATAGCATATTTATTTTGAAACTGACACAAGATCACTCTAGATTTAATACAAATGTTCAGG
>NW_008689696.1:32488-45280 GCF_000695815.1 Acanthisitta chloris | reverse complement strand
AAAGAAAACAAACTATTAAAGTAATTAAAAGTTTTTTCAGGTATTGCCTCCAGAATGTTTAGTTCAGCCACTAAATTTTCAAAAAGATTATAAAATGGATCATTCCCACAGATCTTTTAAAAAACAGCAGGGGAAAAAAGCAGCTGCAGACGCAAACCTTTCAAAGACCTTGGTCCTGAGGTTTGTTTTTCCTTGACTACCACCCACTGCAGCATAAATTGACTTCCATGTTATAAACCCAAGATGAGCAGATACACATCACCTAGAACACTGAACAATTGTTTCCCTCTCTGTATGTTTTCCCCCATTGTTTAGTTCCCCATATACTCCAAAATGGTCCATAGACCCTGGCTCCTTCAAGAGGAATGTAAATTGCTACCTGCCTCGTGGGGGGATTCCAGTTACACAGCAAGGCTCCTTCTGCTTCTCAGTCTGAAAATCTGTGGAAGTTTCATTTAAATGGATCCCAGAGCTTTATATTAAGTTACATACAACATGTAATAATGCAGCCAATACAACAGTTGATATCTTATTTTTATGCTAAATTCAATTTATTCTTGCAATTGTCTCCACTATTTTAGCTTTCACTGTGCTACAGACTTAGATGTTAACAACGAATGAAGTTTATTTTAGAGGCTTCCAGAAGTAGAAAAGTGGAGAATTTAGATAGGTAAGGAGCAGGTGCATGAAGCTCTGCTTGCCTGAGGACTGAAAATGATTTGGGGTTAATAGGAAAAGTAAATTTGAATCCAGTAAAATACGTGGCAATGAAATAGCAACCCTTAGATTGTAAAGCTCAGTTCCACAGTGGGAACTGCAATTTCAAAGTCAGAGATTACAAGGAACTCTGAATACTACAAGTGGCTCATAAAAGTAGTTTTCTCTAACCCAAGGACTCTGTCTTGAGGAAAACTTCAGTTTTCAGAAGATGAAGAGCTAGATTCTTTACTACAAGTGTCATTGGCTCAAGACAGGAAAAGGAGGAGCATGACTTGAGGTAGGTCTCCATCACTTTGCAGAATCTGGAGCTCTCTCAGGGAAACTGAAGCTACAATTGGCATGCACATATAGTCTGAAAGAACCACAGCACTTTGATAGCCACTTTCTCCTCCAGGCTCGCAGCCAACCTCTTTCCATGGTAATCAGGACATGCAGCATAGCTGCTCATGCTCATCCTGAACACCTCCACTAAAGCAGTGAGGCCATGGACCCCATGCAATGTCAAAATATGGGTTTGGTAAGTACATATAATTTATCCCCCTCTTCAACTTGGTGTTTGGTATTTTTTCATAAAATATTTTTGTTCAGTTTTAAAATATTATTACTATTTACATGAGCTGCAGTAGTGATCAGCAAACCCAGTTATGTGCCAAAGTCACCTCTCTATGTATGGCAATTCACAGACCTAAAAGATTGTCCCTTCCCCAAAGCATTTGTAGCCTGCAGAACCTTAAAACCAGTGCATTTAGCTAGAAAGACATGAGGACAAACATGCTGTTATGTCTAACATAAATGCTGAAAATTAATCCAGGTAGACTCCTATTCCCTTTTCCATTAGGAAGACTTGATTCAATTAAAAGCCAGCAAATGTAAAGTACAAAGAAGACATCCTCTTATATTTAGACTAATGTGGGGAACCCACAGATGCAGCTTAGTTTTTCTCAAAGTAAATAGCTCAGGAAGCTTTAAACAAGAATGAGACATTAACAAACAAGCACAACATCTGTAATTTCCACACAAAGGATGAAAATTACAAGGAATGTCAATCATCTGGCTTGAAACAAATCTGCCAGACAGCAGATACTCCTAGGAGATGTTTCTTTACAAAGGAGAAAAAAAAATGGAAGAAAAAGATCTTCATTTGAATCACAAGCACTGGATGTTCACCACTGACAAACACAATCCTAGAACACATGAATGTTTTTCTTTCTTACAGGTAAGCACTTCATATCAGAAAGCTATTCTCATTTCACACTTCCTTTGACAGCACTGTTGTCCAGAGGGTTATTCATGATTCACAGCACAATGAAAACACAATTCAGCATTTGGTGTTTTACTGGAGAAGTTCAGTTTAAGAAAAGCATTCTTGCACTGAATCCTGGTGGACTAGCTGTCCACAGCTTTCTGGAATTTGAAGCCATGATTCTGCTTGTTTCATATCTTAACACATCTCAATCTGAATCAGAAAAAATAATCATTGCCTGAAATCAAAACTCTATCACTCTCCATCTGTCTTATGTACAGACTCTTATAACTCACCCTCCTGCACTTCCCCATTCTATTTGCCTTCTTCCTACAATGTATGTTTTTCTTTCTCACATTTTAGTACCATCTCTTTTCCTTTCTTAGCCTTTTATCTTTCCTCCTCCTTAATTCTTCCTACACCACTCTAAAATGCAACTCTTACCCTGCTGGAGTAGCAGGTTGTGCAATTACTTGAGTTAAGCCTTGCCATCTAAGAGTCCCACAAACGTAATAGCAAACCGAAAAAAAATTAATCATCCATACTTGTACAGCTCTCAAGAGACATTGTGCTTTATCATCCTCGTTTCTATTCTCAAGCTTACCAGAGAGGCAGTGGTGAGTTTCTTGTGAGCACTTTAAACTCTCCTTTCCCATTCTGGGTTCATTTAATGTTGCATGCAGATTAACACATCTAGTTTTGTACTCTAGGTATTCCACTGGAAATTAGTCTGGGCACCAACCTTAGCAATAGTACTTTCAACAGACTTCTGTGTCTGGTTTGTTGGCTAACATTACATTACTTCTGAGTGAGTCATCATATTTACTCAGTTTACAACTCTGATAGTGGTCAACTGTCAGCCTTCAAAGTCAGGACACTGGCCTAGATTTCCTCTTTATACCATTGCCTATCCTCAGAACTTACTTTTAAAATTCTGATGATAACATATGAGACCAGATTGAAGTCAATTACCTTTACAGTATTTCAGGTCTGTAAAGGCAACAGTGGTTAATATGATAACAAATAGTTCATATTGTGTTTTTTAATGGAAATAGTGAGGCAAAGTCCCATGAAGAACATTTGGAAACAACAAAAGGACCAGTCTTACACAGCTGCATAGCTACTTTTGAGAGAGAGGTCCCTCTATTTTTTTGATTGCTATCACATATCAACAAACAAAAAGAGGATATATCGTTCCTAAATTGTTAGGCTTATTTAATTATGGCTTTGAGTGCCGAGACCTGATGTGCCTAACATAAAAGGAGTAAGCGGATGAGGCAGAAGGGTTGTGAAATTAACCTGTTCCTCAAGTATCTCCATGATATGAGTAGGATTTTCAAGAGCAAGTTTTGCTTATCCCCATTTCTGATGAAGAAAATGCTAAAATTCTTCTGTACTAGAGAAAGACTAGAGAAAATGTATAGATTTCCCATTAGAAATTGCAACTCAAAATGATTCAACCTGCTGTGAGAAATCAGCAGAAACCATAACGAGTCACATTCAGGTTGTCATTTCTGCATAGAGAAGTGCTTAAATCTGACCTATTATGCAGCTTTCCTAATCCTCATGTTGACATGCAAGAGCTGATATTCAGCCTCTTCTTCGCACTGCCTTCTCTGGATTGAAATCAAAGAATTGACTTTTATTCTGTAATATGGAAAAAAATAACACAATCCACTTCTACTAAACTGAACAGTAGTCTATTTTTCTTCCTAGCTCTGACTTGTATTGCATCCCTCCAGACTTTTCCTTAAAGAGGGCCAGGAGGAAAACAACTTAAACTTACTCCCCACAGAACGTATAAATACAGCCAAATCACCAGCATGGAAAATAACTGTATGAGCCCTAGGTACCAAAGCTTACCCACAAATAGCACATGGTGAATAATGCATATGGTTTGAAGTCAGTTAAAATAAGTGCCAGGTCAGTTATCAGGCAGCAGTGAATTTGCAAGGCTTTGAAACAAAATTCTTTTTGATTCCCCCTCTCTGAGGTACAAAGAACTGAACTAAGATGCAGACAGTAATGACTGAAGTGTAATGTGGTCAAGAGCTGTCCTGTTCTGCAGTCTTTTAGTCCTACATCAAAACAGTCTGTTGCTCTTGAAGAGGCAACAGCCAAACATGAAAGAGCCAGCTCTGACTTTATGAAATGAGTTCTTGACATCACTGGGTCCTAAAGCACTACTATGCCTGAGAAATTGAAATGAAAATTTCAGGAGAAAAGCAACAGACTAATGATCTACCAACACAGTACAACTGCCTTGATTCTGTGATTTTCATGACCTAAAATTTCCACATTGCCTGTTCATACGGATGCACCAAGTTTAGCCTCCCTTCAGATGAATTCAGCTCCTCAGACTGCTGAAATCTGTACACATTTTCCAGCCTTGGAAATGTATCAGGGGTTCTTCAGCAAGGCCATTAGGTTAAGGGTATTTATGAAAGAAAGAAAAAAAATAATGAAAATCAGGTAGTGTATGGAAATGTATGGCCTTTCCCCACATCATCATACCCTGCTCTTTATTTTACCTTCTCTGGTCAATGAGTCAAAGGCTTAAACAAATAGTAAATTGCTGCACTGAAAATGTATCCAGCTGATTATTTGCAGAAGCTCTAAAACTTTTCAGTCACTGCTTTCCAGGATGCAGTAGAAAGGTGTTTAAACTGCAACCTAAATTATTTTTTCCTTGATGTGCTTGTCCCTGTCAAAACAAGTGTTGTTTGCATGAGCACAGCTCAGGCAATTCTCATTATCTTCGGTCCAGAACTTACCTCTAATATCAGCATTTTTCTAGTGATCTAAAGACTGAAACTGTTATTAACACTGATGATATATATTCCTATACTGGAAGAAGAAAAACTATGTTTACACCAAGGCATGGCAAGAAGCATGAAAATCACAGATCACAGAATCATTAAGGCTGGAAAAGACCTCTGAGACTATCGAGTCTAACCTATGACCTAACACCACCATACCAATTAGACCTAAGAGATTTGATTATGTCCAAAACGTAGTTTAGCCCATGTCACGTAGAAGCAAGAAGTGAAAAGGAAAAAAACCTCACTCACACATTTAAAACATTGCCCACTGTAATACACAAATTCTATTTTACCTTAAAAATTAGGTACCCTTCCTATATTTTCTTGTCTCTTTATAACTGAACATGGTTTCTGTTAAGATCAGCATGGAAATACTCTCTAAAATCCCAGCTAGGTAAGGCTTAATCATATATCATAGAATTATATGATTCTATGATCTAATTCAACATCACAATCAACAAGAAACAGTTGTGGAATGGCTATTGGTGAGCTCTAAATGCAAACTACAGAGAAACTCAAATGCTGTTCTGCTCAAACATATGCCTATTTAATTGCAACTTGACATGTAATCCCATTTTAACATGGATTGATGCTATTGTAAGTTAGAGAGTAAGCAAAACATGCTTGACCATTGTCTTCTGCAATCATGCATTGCTGTTTTCATCCACGCTGATTACAACTTCTGATCATAGTTGACAGGTGCTGGACTGCATTGAACCATGAATGAATAAGGTATAAAAAGTTCTAGAGACATGTTCTGAGGTTTCAGACTTTAAAATTAACAGTGGATCCTATTACCAACCTTGATAATGTTCAGGAAATGATCTGATGTTGCCAGGTAGGACTGTCTTCACTGACAGTATTTTGTTTATCTGCCAATTTCAGTTAGACTTTGAAACTATTTGAACATTGATAATGAATTATTTCAGCATTTCACAGAATTGACCTCAATTTTAATCCAGCAATTTGAATCCAAACCCATGTAAACCTCTGATTACAATATAAACAACTGTTTAAACACAGTCTTCTACTAGCTTGGAGTGTCAACAGTAACAAACTCATTAGTAACAGTAATTGGAAACATCTTTGGCTGTGGAGGTACTAGACAGATAGAACAGTTCTCTTCCTAATGTAAAATGCATGAAAAGTGAACCTTTGGTTCTTAAATTACTATTTTCCTTTTTTTGGCATGCTAATTGTGTTGTCATCTTTACTTTGGACTTTTGAACCACTGAGTTTTACCACTCAGACTACCCATTCAAAAAAGCAGCACATGATATACTAGTGGGTTGGGTTCTATCCATATACATTCAGCAATGTTGGATTACTATCAGTTTTCTTAACACCACATTTCCCTTCATAGCAAGTCAGCATAAAATCCTGTCATAAGCAACACTGTGTCATACTGACTATTTTTGTCAGTTTTACAAGACCCAAACCTATCCTAGATAATCCAGGCTAGCACAAGGCAGGTTATTTTCCCCATTGACAACATACTGCTCCTACTGATTTCTTTGTAATCTCTTATGTTCCTAAAGGCAGCTAATATTATTTTTTTGGAAATGGAGTTAAACACATTGGCCCCGCAAAGCATTTCAGCTCCTTTGGGAGAATGTGGACATTTCTTGTTAATTTTTCATTAATACAGGGCAGCCCCTGTGGAAATGAAGACATTGTGGAATGGAGAACTGAGTACAGCATCTTTCTCTCAGCTGGTCTAGCTTAAAATGGCAGTAACATCCTTTGATGAACATATTCTTAATGAAAAACATCCCAGTCTAACAGTAGAATATTCTCAGTCATTTTGTAGGTAATGCATAAACCACTGGCACGAGGGACTCAGCCAGAAGGAAGAGGCAGGCAGTCTTCTTAGCCAGATGTGGAAGATGGTATTTGTGATGCTTTGTGTTATTTATATTATTTGTGATGTCATAACTGAATGAAAGAGAAAGAAATACAAGACATCATGCTTTTGGCAGTGCAAACTATGCCATTTGTGATGGTTAGCCTTGGTCAGCAGCCAAATGCTTACCCAGCCATTTGCCAGCTATCCCCACCCAACAGGAAAAAGGTAGAAAATAGGCTGAAAAATCTCATAGGTTAAAATAAAGACAGGGAGATTGCTTAACAGATATCATCACAGACAAAAAAGATTCAACTTGAGGAATATTAAACCAATTTATTGCCACTTAAAAGAGATTTGGATAGTGAGAAAGTTCTGTCACTTCCTTCTCCTGCTTCCTTGCTGAAGGACTAGCTTCCTGATCAGATTCTTCCTCCTCCCTTATTAAGTGATGCTATGGACCTGTCAATTTCTGCAACCAGTTTTTCTTTTTGACACACGGGGTGATTGCAATAGATAGGGCTTGGGTCCCTGCCTTAACCATGGTGTCCCCAGATGCAGGAACCTTCCTTCTTCTGCTGTGATGGAGCTGAACAAAGGCACAATAGTCAGTGCTAGGACCTGATGTGTCTCATTCAGGTAGGCAAGGCACTCTTCTATCAAGTGCTGTACCAATTCAACAGGATTACATGTCTGCTCAGGCATAAAATCCCAGGCTTTGGAAGGTGATAACTGCCCAAGGCACCTGCCAAAATCCTCCCATACACCTTGCTGCCCAGGGATTGACCACATCAGCACATGTTTCTGTCAATTTGCCAACAAGTTGTTTACCCTTACACTTGGATGCAATCAAGATGTACATATTAACAAATGTCAGACAATAGGACCAAACAGCATACATTGACAATGTTTTGTCAATATTTTAGTAAGTGTGAAATTAAATGCCAAACCCACCATTATTAATATTGGCTTAAAAGGGAGGGCAGTCAGGAAAAATGTCATCACTATATGAATCCGGTAAGCTCTGTCATCCTATGCTAAATGGGTTTTATTAGATATAGAAAAATAACTGACTTGCCATCTGTAATGCACTGGGTTGACAGCAGAGAATCCAACCATATCTTCACCGCCAAGCATTCAAACTTTCAGGAGAGGTCACCCTACCAACACTTAAAATTCATAGTTCTACAACAGCCCTTATAAAAATATTAATGGAAACCATAAAACATCAGACATTTGCCTATGAAAGTACATTACAGAGTGTTATATTGAAAAACAGCATGTGCCCTAGTATATCCATTCCTTCCCAAAGTTCCTCATACTTTTACACAAACCATTGTGTGTAGGAGTTTAAAAGATCAAATTGTGAAAGAGCATTTTCATTTCCTACTATTTATCTAAAAATGATCTCAGAGTAACTCTTTAAAGTGGGAATTCTGCTTTGCATTAGCCACACAGATGCTGAAAAGTCAGTTACATGCCTTCTCTTGATGCATGGTCTCAGGGGGTATATAGGAGATTCATCCATCTTGGAAGAGTCTCAAAAAACCTAATTGATTTTTAGTAAGTAATATGAAACCCAGTGGTCTGCATAAACATGATTAGACACATGATGCTGAGCATCTTCCTACATAATCCCTTCACATCAAAACTAATTTCTGCTAAAAGCACTATCACCTGAACTCCCTTAAGGGTATAGTTAATTTTCTTAGCGTAATTTTTGCCTTTGCTTACTCCAATACCATTCTAATAATTGTTTATATACAAAACGCCATGATCAATTTTTGCCTTCTTTCCCTTTCATTATCAGTCACTGTTACGATTTATCATGCTTAATTTCACAGTTTAACAAATTTTGTCACTGAATTCTCCATTACATTTAGGCACTGTATCAGTTTCAGAACATCTGCCTTTCTGCCTCGAGTAGAATTGTAACCTCTTCTGTTGTCCTGTCTTATTTCCAGCTTCCCTCCAGATTCAGAAAGAAGAATTCCCTTTCTTCTCACTAATGCAATAGACTCCCACTTCCAGTAGCAAAGGAGGCTGAATTTCTAGTTAGATCTCTGATCTGAATTTGGGAACACTTGATTAGATATGGCACAAATAGGGTCCTAACTCTGTGCCTGAAAAGAATCAGCCCATTCTGGAAAATTCTCAGTATCTGATGACCCAGGCCTGGTTCAATGTAACACCATATAATCCCCAGTGTATCATTCCCAGATTAAACTGTAGTCAAATTTGATTGCCAGCTCTCTTTCTGATACCTTGAATTTAGTTAAACTAAGCTGTTCCTGTCTGCTTTGATCAACAGCAATATTAAGGATGCAACAGGAAGAGAGCTCTTTAGCCAGGTGTTCCTTTGCAAAAGCTTCCTCTTTACTGTGAGTCAGAGCAGAGTATGGGATTCATAAAGTGTGGCTAATAAACCTGTGAGTAAATTAAAGGCTTTGTTTAGTTCATTATTGCAAAAAATTCTTGATTTCACATTCACTCTCACTTCCCTCAATTCAAAGAATGTTCTTAAAAGGCTTCTGGTTTTTTGCTTAGCTGGATACTTGAATATAAAAGACTAAACAGCATGTCAGAGTAATGTTAATATGTGCCTTGGTTCCTGTTTGTATTTAGATGACCAAATTCATAGCACTGCAGTTTTGCTGCAACTTACTTATTCACAAGTTGGCTAAATTTGCCATTTTTAAAAACAGTTAGTAAAATGCCTTTTCTTTTAGTTCTGCCAGCACATAAAACATGTGCAAGACCTCTAATACTTTTCATTTCAACCAGCTGTTGGGCACAAAGCAGACTACACAAAGCAATAACCAGCCTGTTCTACAACTGGCACAACCTGTCCAGCCCTAAAAAGGAGTCTCCTATGCTCAATTACCAGCATAAAAGAAGGCTATGTGAAAATCTACCTGAAAAATACATTATGATTTCCAAAGAAATTCCATCATTAGTATTTAGGTGAGCATTCCTGACAAAAAGCTCAGAGCAACACTGTCAAGCAGATTCTAAGACAAACAAATGATCTACATAGAGTAGCACAATGTTTGGTAAAGGTTTGCAGTCAAAATTTCAAGCTGAAATGTTCCACACTTCCAAGGAACAGGGGACCAAGGTATCCAATAGGAAACTAAGATTTGTACTACCAAAGTACCTAGATTTGGTGCTTAAAATAGGAGACTTAACTCTTTTGGTCTCTATACACACAGCATCAAGAGGAAGCATCAAAACCAGGTAAACAATGAGATACCATTACAGTGACAATACATGAAGCAAGCACAGCATTTCCTAAAGCTGCAGGGCATCTACTAAAAGACCAGAAATGCTGTCATTTAGACTAATTTTATTATAGTCAGTTTCGTCTATTCACTGAAAAACCATACTTCAAACATGTCAGTCCTGAAACATCCCATTATTCATTTCAATTAACACATAATGAATGATACATGTGAAACTGATGCATGATCTAGATCATAATACCATCTTCAATATCACTTTTTGTTTCATTTTAATGCTGATGGTTCTCCAAATGTGCTATATCTTATCTCCACAACCTTCTAGAAATACAGCCTCTGTTCCAAATAGACTGAAAACAAAGACTGCAAAAAAAATAAATTATGAGAGGAACCAATTGCCTTTGGGTGATTACTTAGGCCACATTAACTATCTAACTTACAGAAATAATAACTGTGGGTTTTGAGAAGCAATATAGTTGGAAGACCAATATTATAGCATAGAGCAAAAGGAGAGCATCCCAGTTGTGACAATGACAAACACAAAGACTGCAGGGAAGAAAGAGACAAAAAGTAAGTCTGACAAGATCAGCCAAAGGCCTTGAAGGAATTCATTTAAACATTCCTTGAAGTAGTCTAAATATAAAAGAAACAAAAAAAACAAAAACAAAAACCCAAACAAACAAAAAAGGAAAGAATATACATTGTCAATATAACAGAGATGACAGAAAATATCAGTACCCATCATTTGAGCAAGATTCATCAAGACAGAAAGACAGACATTGCAAAAATCAAGGTGAAAGTCAAAGTAGACTCAAAAATCAACTATCACAAAAATGGAAATGTGGATAGACTATGATAGAGCTAAAATTACTATATTTCAATAAATACCCAGAAAGAAAAACATTAGAAGAAAAAAGCAACTGTTCTCATTTTGATAAAAACAGACCTTGCCTGTCCAACACACATCTGCACTGTTACTCTGGTAATATAAAAACACATACATACTGATTAAGTGATCACCAAGTTTGATGTTTTAAAACCCAAACAAGTCTGCATAATGTCAGTGCCCCAGTTTTCAACAGCAAAGATCAGAATGAGGTGTACAACTGAGAATGCCAGGTTGCAATCATAAGACTGAAGAAAAGTTCAAGTAATCAAAATCATTCAATTATTTGGGGTTTAAAATTATCAGGAGACATCTTCAATTAAACACATGCAATTTTATCACGTCACACTTCCAGATCACATTCTGAAAACAAAAATTCTTCATTCCCTCCTTTGATTCTGAAATCTATGTATGAAACTTTCCCCTAGAGGGTGCAAAAGCACAGAATCACTAATGCCACATATCATATAAAAGAGTTAGTAATTAACATATACTTCAGGAAAAGTTATCACCACTGATTAAGCTGGTATACATCTTCATACCCCCTTTCTGTGATCTGCATCATCATCCAGCCATTTCTTTTAATTCATTAGACAAGTAAATACAGAGATTGCAGGTAGCCTACATTGCATGGTTCTCAAACGAAAGGCCTGCCTGCAGACAGAGAATGATAGTAGAGGCAGAGAAATTACATACAGAGCCTTACCTTCCAATTAGCAGGAACTCCCCAAGCACTCCCAGACGCCTCATGGCAATGAGGATCCCCCTCACTGTCATTCCCTCGCAGAAACAAACCACCACTCTAGCCTTGGGCAACCTTTCTCGCAGCTTGCGGAGCAGGCGATCAAAGCTCTTTTCCCCAGCATTGCTGTAGATCTTGTCAGAGTGAGCAATGCAGAGACCCTCCTGGGCAGCTAGCTCTTTGAAGGCTTCCATTCCACTTTCCCCATAATTTCCTGTTTTAAAAAAAAAAAAAAAAGGTTTAGATTGTATAATGCATTTAACCAATTAAGGGAGCCTGTGATGGGAAAGGGGCACTCCCATCCCCCTGCCCCCAATCAACTGGCATTAGCAGAAGGAAGAGCAAGGCAGATCCATCAAAGTGAACACAGAGTTCAGTAGAGCAATAGGATATCCATGTGCAGTCTCCAGGTCTTAAATGACCTGGAGACTGCAAGTTTCTTTTCTTAAATTGATTTAACAATGGATATTAAAGGTAAACAAGGGATGGGCAGCTAGAGAAGGAGATAAAGACAAATCAGACCATAAGAATAAAATTTTATTAAGATTTCTATGGCAAAAATCACAGTCGTTCTAGTCCAGAAAAACAGCCATAGTAAAGAGAAAAAAATTAATTCCAAGCTGTTCTGTATCACATGTAGTTCATGTTTATAAAAGTGAATTAAAAATGAATGCAAATTTAACACACACTGATCTGGTAACATTTTGAAAGCTATTCCTGCTAGTTTGACTGACCAGTGTTCATGACAGCTAAAGCTTAGGCTTGATGACTCTCAGAATAGGAGACTTTCTGTCTGAAAGAACTTCAGAAATAACCCTTCCAAATATAGAAATACTTGAAATCTTCTGCCCAAACAATACAAGAACTGATTCTCAAATTCACTTCTATTTATACATTTAGGAAGTCAAATCAACAGCTTTACAAAACCCAAACTGCTTTCAGCTATTAAGACAGGTGAAAACTCCAGTTTTCTTTAAATATTTTACACCTGCCATGAGCACAGGATTTATGATGACCATCCATCAGGCAAGAATAACACATAGATTGCAAAAAAAAGCCCCATATTTATTAACAGCGACAAGAAATCGTTCACAAACCAAAGCATTAATTTGATGCTATCCACATCCAAAATGCTTCCTTAATTTATTGAGGGAGTGATACCAGATATGCTGATCACTTCTAGATCCAGATCTTTTCAAGCAAGGGGTGACTGAAGAGGTCCCTCTTCCCCCTTCCCCCAAACTGTGGCAACAGTTTGAAACAGTAAATTGCAAAGAGAAGAACTTCTCAATCAGCC
>NW_008689696.1:22557-32472 GCF_000695815.1 Acanthisitta chloris | reverse complement strand
TAAATAAAATAAAATAAAAAATACTTAAGTGAGAGACAGGTCAGGCATTCTGCACAAATCCAGTAGAAATAAGTGCATTTTTCTAGAAACATGGTTCATTTGCCGCAGATCAGACACACTATGCAGACACACTATGACAGTCATACTAGGTTGCAGACAAACCTGCCAGATCTAGTGTCAAATACAAAAACTGAACTGCCCTAGTTTATCACAGATTTGAAGCACAGAAGATTGGCCTCTTTTCTAGCCTGTGACTCGACACCAGATTCAACAATCAGGTCAGTCTGCTTTTTTCTCTTGTGAGTCAGACATACTCCAGAGCTGGAATAATGCCACTGTCCTGCATGGCTGTGGGGAGGAGAGAAGAGAGGAAGAGCTGTGCCTGGTAGGAACACATCACCAAGCAGTCCCATCCCATAACCCTATACTTGGGTAAACAATGTGGCCTAATATAGGGCTTGTCATATGCTGAGAAAGACACAGATGGAGGCTTTTCCAGGTATTTATAGACCACAAGCTACAGTCACCAAGGGATTTACTCCAAAGCAGTGCAGTTTGAGCCATACTGCTTTGATGACTTGCCTCAGGTCCCAGACTGATGCAGGGCAACCTCATTGCTGATTTGCCGTAAGCAAGCACTTCATGCTTTGGAAGAAAATTAGGATATATTTCCCAATTTTTTGTGGAAACTTGTTCACCACAGACTCACTTGAAATGAGCAGGACTATTCTAAAAGTCTTACCTAAGGAGAGGTGGGGGACTAAACTGAATCTTATTAGATGTTCAGGTAACATGTATTAGAAAATATATGTAGTAGGTTTTCTACCTAAATATTAAGGTAGAGTGGGATTTTGTCATACAGCTCTAATTCTGTTGTAATTCAAGTCAATAGTTTCAAGAAATGAAAAATGAAATCTGCTTGGAATGATTTTTCTCAGTTTTAGCTTGGATGAAATAACAATTCTCTCATAGTCACACCTCTACTAACAGTACAACAGCCTACCAAAATATATGCTAAAAGGAAATTGCTGTCTATACATTCAGTAAGTGTGATAGAGTCTAGGGGAAAAAGCTAATTAAGATCAATAACAACGTAGGCACTAGATTAAATAGGCAAAAAACAAGGCAGAAAATCTGCAGCTGAAAATGAAAGCTTTCTAATCCTTGTATGAAAGTCGTGTAACAGCTTGCCAACAGCAGCACAAAGAAATCTGATGTTAAACTGGAGCAAGCACAGCTCAGGAGAGCATTTTGTAAAGTAGTTTTCTACAACAGCCAGAGACGAGACTTGCTGACCTGCGAGGTCCTCTCAGTCTGTTTGCCATGCTCCTAGAGCAAGACAACATGCTATGCAACTTTCCCCTCCAAGGGAAAGAATCACGGAGAAAATGAACATGTGACAGATGTTCCATACATTGTTCAATGGATTTAGCTACCAGGGTATACACAACATAAGAGCATAGATAGAATAGAAAGCACCAATTAATTCTGTGCAGCAGTCAAGAACATAGCCATCTGTACCAGTTTGGTGGGTACATCCATTTCAATCCACACAACTGAGACAAGGAACATGTAATGAAAGAAATCTGTGTGAGATGGTAGTCAGTGAAGAGTTACAACAAGGCCCCAGGCTGAGGACCATTTTTCCTTTGAAAGAGCCATTGAAGAAAAGATCCAAGCTATCTGCAACTGCCTTTTGTGACCAGGCTGTGAAAAGCAGAAGTACTTATTACTCTGAGGCTACAAACGACTGATTTTTGTTCTGACCTCTACCCAAAACAAGGTGAGTCAGTAACGTACTTTGAGTCCCACAATACCTTGCAAATTTTTAACAACCTTTTTAAGCTCTGTTCAACCTGTACCCTATTCAAAGAACCAGATATTTTCCTTATATGCTTCAAGCAGAGATTGTACAGCAGTAGAAAGGTAAATTCTAAACCTATCATGGCTGCAATTTTACCAAGAGGATTTTCATAACACTTTTCTTCCAGTGCCAAAGAAAGCTTTGCTTCACCACTGAAAAATCCTAGATAAGGCCATTTCTGAGAAGTATCCAAATATCTAAAGATGCTGCTGAGAGCTACACGTAGTGGGAATTATTCTCACACATTGCATTCTGTGCATTAAATATCTTAACAAAAGCATTAAAATGCTGTAGTAAAAATGAAATACATATTTTGTTCAATGAAAAGACAGTCAAAAGAAGAAACCGACAAAAATTCAGCCTCAAACTGCTCCTGTGAGCCAGTAAGTATTACATTTATGCCACAGCTATACTTCAAGTAACACTATTTGCTTGTATTAACACTTAAGTACTGTGGGGTGCAGAACCCATGAGGTACATCTAGAAGGATTATATTTGGTTTTTTTATAGCTGTTCAGCAAATTTGCCCCCATTCTCTTTGTCAAGAGAACAATTTATTTTTCATTTATGAAATGGAGCAGAAATAGCTCAGCAATGAGGTGCTTTCAAGAATCCTGGAGATCATCTTCTTAAGGGGTGCATAGAGTGGCTGTGTGGCTCTTCCCAAGCCACATGACAAAGTGTTGTGCTTTCAGGGGGCTTACAAACAAAACAGTGTGTCCTGCACAAATCAATGTCTGATTTCACTGAGTAGAGATTATTTGTGCAATAACATAAGGTAATATGAACCATTCATATTTGTGCTGCAAAGGACAGTCCCTTAAAATATAGGCTAATATCTGTTTAAACAAAGATAAAAATCTTTAAAATACCCTGACACTCGAAAGAAAGACTCAGACTGTTCTTTCTCACTCTGCTTTCAGTGTCAATAGGAAATACCATCTACTTTTTTAAGACCCATTAGAGAAATACCTACAAAAACAACACAAACCCACAACAGAGAACTGTGCTTGGAAGAATGCTCCAATGCACTTCAATGGGAAAAGCCAGGGAGCAAGAGTTACTTCAGCTTACGAGGCCATGAGCAATCTCTTCAGGTGAGGTCACCCATTCCTCACCATTAGGGGCTTGTTTGCTGCATTTATTCCTCTACACCACAGCAACCACTATCTAGATCAAAGGTGAACACAAAAAAACCCATATACCCTGCAAGCACACAGCAAAGGCAATGCACCGATAAGGCAACCACAAAACCTAGCTTCACCACAGGGTAGTACAGAGGCAAGTCATATAGCAAGAACGTCCCCCTTTTCCAAATAACAAGTGAGAAACTATTCCCTGTCCTCTTCTTTCCTCTCTCAACATTATCATCTGTTTGTTCACCTCTTCCAGGCTTGTAGAAACACTGCTGGAGGTATGAAGTTTATTTCAGTGTTCAGTATTGATTCACTGTAAGACATCTCTTTTCTTCAGCTAATTAACTGCTTTTCAGCAGGGAGAAAGTAAGAGGAGAACAAGAGGTCTGCATGACATAACAGCAAGGAATAACTACTCAAAATCTTTACTACTGCAAAGGCAGATTATTTGGGAAGAGTAGAGCAAGGATATAATCTGATTATCAATTACTTCCTGACATGTTACAATAAATAATTTGAAAAAGCTAGTACTAGTAATAAATATGAAAGTAACTGTACAGTTGTCAAATACAAGTCTGAGAAGACTGCAAAGTTTTGGACCTCTGAACAGAGAAAAAAAGGCAAAACAGAGTGCTAGCTTTCTCTCCTGTAATATACTATGTTTCCCTATGCCACAGGGTCATCTTTGAATAGGGTCAGTTAGTTAAAAAAAATTGAATTATCTAATTTTCATGTATTTTTATCAGTTTAACCATATTAAATAATCATGTATATACTCTCAGTCCCTTGCAAACTGGAAAAGTTCAACAATCAGATTTAAGCAACTATGTTAGTAGCAAGTTGGTAGCACACGTAATCAGCTAATGTGTCTCAGATGACAAGCAGTCACTTTCTAATCTGTAATAATTCATCCACTTGCATCTATTTGTCTACACCTTTGATTGGGAGAGTCAAAACTAAAAGCCAAATTCCATATTTATTCCCTGAATGTAGCCGACTGACAAAAAACCCCAATAACAGCAAAAAAACAAACAAACAAAAAAGTTGTAGAAATGGATCTGCCCATGAGTGTTATTTCAGTCTATCCCAAGCATAAATACTACACTCACAGAAAGCAGTCCTGCTGGCACACAGCTTCCAGGACCATTGACCTGACATTGTCCTGCTTCTGCCAGACTTCTTTGTCACTGTGGAAAGGGCAAAAATCCAACACTTCCATGTTTCCCCAGAACAGCTTTTTCAGGACTCTCACACTGATGACAAGAGGGACTACATTTTATCAGTTATCAATTATTCCAAGTAGAATACGTATTTCCTTTTTCAATGAACATTCTTCACTTAATGCTGACTTTGCAGAAAAAAGGAACAAGCAAAAAACTGCTTTACAGAGAATGCTGAGGTAGTTATTTCAAGCTCTCTAAGTACAATGACCTTAAATAAGAGAGAAACGAGTCCTACAAACATTGACCCCTACAGACAGTTTAATGTAAGTTGAACATCACAGGTACTCACCATAGGTTTTCCTCTCCTGAGGATCAGTTGCCCTGCTCCATGTTACTTGGATTGGGTCCAGCTAGGCATCATCAACCTGGTCCTAAAGCTGCTACCACCCATAGGTACCAAAAAACCTCCTTACCACCATTAGCTTGCTTCCCAGGCCAACACATCTCTGTAGAAGTCATCATTTCCCTTATATTGCACTAGCTATTCTAATTTGACATCGCTGGAGAGACTGTGTTGGGTGGAAGCCTCACTGTCTTTTAGTTATGGAGAAGGAAACTGATTAGAAATTGAAATAATTTAAAACAAGACAGCATGTTTACAGTGCTATCGTAGCAACGTTTTCTGGGCTCACCAGAGATTTCTGAGCAACTAAAGTGTAGTGCCTTATGAAAACCAGAAGGACATGTTAAATGAATGAACTGAGTCATCTTTGGTACACTACAGATCTCTGCCATCTGTGCTTACAGCCTATTTTCTTCAGGCCCTTCTAGAAATGCACAAAGTGAACTGTTGAGGCCAGATTAGTCTTTTCATTTTCTGAAGTAGAACTGAGTGCAAAGGAGAAAATAAAGACAGAAGTTGAAAGGGTGAATTGAGACGATTATTATGACCATTAAACAATACACTATTCCTAAAATAATCCAGCATCTCATAAAAATGAAATAACATGTCAAATAAGAAATTTCACATGATATTATTAAATGCTAGGTTATTTTTTGTCATTAATTACAAAGTATGCACATTTTGCCAACAACTCACCAGAACAATGTGTTATCTCAGTAAAAAGGCCCAGACTCTGCTACTGAGTAAAGTTGCTGTATTTAAGCCTTCATGCTGAATGAGGCAGGTGCATCATCTTGAACTAATTGATACTCTTGTCAGAAACACAGGCACAGGTGAAGTCAGTCACGAAGTAATGAGACTATTAGTGCTAAATGACACTTCCCTAATAAGTGAAATGTCAAAATGCAGTCTCATGCTATTTTTTTCTAAATGTACCCAAAGCATCAACCCAGTGATTGTTTGATGTGTCTCTTACAAGACGTTTTAGAGTTTTATATTCTAATTGAAATATTTCAGCACCAACTATGGCTGATATGCAGTACTTGTGACAAATATCCTTGCTGAGCTCAGTCCTTCTGTTCATGACTTACAAGGAGTTTCCAGTTTTCTTCAAAAAGTATTAAAAATAATCTAGTGATACCTAACATTAACAGTTGTTTAGTTCTGTGGGTTGGAATTTGTTGAACAAACGGTGACACACTTTTTTATGTTTCTTGATAAGTCTGGAGAAAGTGAACATAAGAATAAAGTTTCAGCTCCTATGAATAATCTTTTATTCTTATTTCTTAAGCTCTTAACGAAGAAAGCTTGCTGTGAATATTGCAGCCAGTAAAATCATTTACAAACATATTTATAGAAAGAATACCCAGAAGGGACATCAAGTAGAGAACAATATTCTCTCTTTTTTTTAATTTCAATATGAGCAGACATTTCAAGAAGAAGGAATGACGTATATGCTCAGTTCTGCTCATGCTTTGGCAGTTATGCAATTAGGTTAGCTCACACTCGAGCAGAAGATTTAAAACCTTGAGCAATCAAAAATCATGCGTACAAGTACCCTACTATGAATGACGGTTTGAGCATAATGGAATTAATGGAAGCTTAAAAACATATTTCTACTGATTGTCTGGTTCCTGAACCTTACAGCACAAAGCAATCAGTTTCTGACCTTTCCCTGTAATTTTGAGTTAAAGATGGCTATTTTATTTTTGTGACTCAAGATACTCACAAATTATATGTTTCATTGGGCTGGCACTTAAAGGACCAAATATTACGAAATGCTCCACAAAGAATCAGCAAGACTATGAACACTTCCTGATAACCTGCATTACCCACAGCTTTAGGAGGTATCTGGAAGGTATGCTAGAAATGAGATTACTTTTTGAAGTGTGTTTTCTACTCATTTTCTCATTAAAGTTAGTGCTTGGACCTAATTCTACCAAAAAGGGATTTCAGTGGCTATGATATCAGATGTTTGTTAACTTTTAAGAGAGACAAATGAACTATTAAATTTTAATTTTTACTGGTGTTAACATACATCATTGAGAAAAGTATCCTAAAAGCTACTGACCTGAAGAACAACCCCAGAGCTAAGTGTTCATGACTTTTAGGGCAATTTTAGCTTATATACAATTTTTAGATACCAATGCTTCCTGTTTATGTGAGCCACAGCTCTTGATGCGAATTATATCCCATTTGGAATAACATCTACGTAATAAATCTTAGTCTTCTGTCTAGAAAACTATACCTAATTATAGGTTATTCATCACCAGAGAAACTGTTCATCTAAATGTAATAAACTCCTGGCGTGTGTTGCAAGCCAGAAGATAGACTTATTGATGTATGCTTTATCAAATCCCTGGACACTGTAGTTTTATTATTCAGGAGATCATATTATTTTAGGAAGAATTGTGGTTTAATTTAAATATATTTAAGAAAAACAGTGGCTGCCTTGCCTTACATGTCCATTAAAGATTTTTATAAAAATAAATACAATTTCCTAATATTATCTGAGCTGTCCACCTTCACTCACAGCCTACTTTTAGTTTCAAGTATTAAGATCAACCATTTGTAACCAATTATATCATCACACCTGGAAGAAACTCAAGAGTAACAGTAAACAATTCCACCTCTTTGATTGTTACAAGAAGAAAGAATGAAAGTCATAAAGGTTTAGCTGCTGAGTCTGCAAGTTAGAGATAAGTAGCTAAACCACATTTTCAACAATATAAGAACTAGGCCTAGAAAAAGAGAACTGGAATGCATAATCAAAAATAAAATGCATCTAAAGAGAAGTGTTTCATTTTTACAGAATCGGCATTTTCAAAAAAATTAAATTTATAAATATTTCTTCAGTAATAACCCCCTTCCAAAAAGCATTTAGTCAAAATATTTCCAATCACCCCTAAGTTGAAGACCCAGTTTTGCAAACACTGTCACAGATGGCAACTTGGATACTCACAGTGATGCTTTAAAAGACTTAAAGCAGAAAAGTTAGATATATACCACAGTTGTTTGTAGGATTTGAGATGGACAGAAATAAATTCAAAACAAAACAAAAGGAGATCAAATCCTAATTTTGAATAGTTCTTTCAATAATAAAGTTGAGGAGAGTTATTCATGCTGGCATAACCTCAAGGATTAACAAAATATAAATGTTTGAATTACGCAATGTTAAAAGGCATGTCTGCTACTGAATACTGAAGCATTTGAAATGCCTTTTCCCAAAGGTTACTGTAATATCTGCAGATGAAAAAGTGGCTTAATGCTGAGAATTCAGGCAGAGCTAGTAGAGAAAATTAATGTAAAAACTGGATTACCACAAGCAAAAAACAAATTAGTAGTTTACTTTGTGAAGCTCCCACAGAGGTAATGCAAAAGAGTGAACTTTTGAAGGGCAGACTTGTGGGATAGAAAAAAATGGCCAAATGCAAGGAGAAAGCGATGAGCCTGAACACGTGAGATATTGAGATATTGCACACCAACCAAGAAGTGCAGCAGGTTCGTGTCTGTGCAGTCATCCAGAAAATCCCAGCAGCTTTCTGTCCCCAGCTTGAAACAGTTTGAACCCAAGCATCATCCAATTATTGAGAGGGGAACTCAGATGAAAAGGAATTGGAGTGGAGCGAGAGGCATGGGAAGGTGACCACAGATGGCAGGGTGGCAGGTGTGAAACAGAGGGAGAGAGGCTGAGGCTGTGCGTATATTGAGCACATCCAAACCCAGCAGCCACTGAGGACAAGACAGATATGCTTTCACAGTTTGCTGCATACAAGCTCTCCAGGAACATTGTAATTAACTGCTGCCAAAGCAGACTGTGAGGTGGCAGAGTGTGAGGCAGATTTGGGTGGCCTATCAGCCTCAGCTTTGGCACTTTGGCGGCAGCAAAGAAACAAAGCTTTCAGCCTCAATGATTGCTAAAGGGCAGCACTGACATGGCTGGCTCTGATGTCACAGCTCAGAACCAGGAAAAATACATCTGCAGCCATGCAGATATGATCTGCTTGGCAAAACCTTTATGGGGAAATCCTCAGGCAGTCTCTGTGGTTGCTCCAGCACAGTGAAACAGCATAGCGCCCCATGTGGTAGGAGTTTTGATGAAGGTCTTCACCAAGGATTTAGAGGAATAATGGGACTTCTCAGGGTGTTAGATGTTTCTGAGCTGACTGAATCAATAAATGACATGAATGCCTCTTGACCTTGTGATAAGTGTGGTAGGTCTGATCTGCACAATAAAATACTCCATACATTTCTCTCCAGTAACAAATCTACATTTGACAAGGAGGAATATAGCAGGCCAGCAGATGTACTTCTACCACTAGGAGTGTTAGAAAATCAGTCCCTGAAGCTCTGACTGGGCACCATGGGGGTATGATTCAAAAGCACAAGACACTACAGATTCCATTTTGGCATTCTATAACCTCACATCACTAACATGCCTCTGGTATGAAAAAACATAATGTTCTGTGACAAGATGTAAGCAACATTGAGTGAGAAGATACTGAATTCTTTGGATGTGTAGAATGTTTTCAGGCCAGATATCATCTGCTTCTTTTATATAATCCAAATACAAATGAGTGAATTGGTGCTGATAACAAAACACAAGTGAGATAAAAAAATAAACAAATTTTCCGTTTCTAGTTACATTGGACACTTTATTTCTTTGTCTCTTTCTTTTGTTTATTTTTTCAGATGGGCTAAAAAGTTCACTTTCACTTTTGATTAATTGAGTTACTATTAAGCTTCAGAAGCACAAATTGATATTAAGCATAGGTGTTAAATTGGTAAAGTGTTAAAAAAAAAAAAAAACAGAGACGGCTATTTATGACATCAAGCTCATAAAAGGTTCATGAAAGTGTTAAATACCTGGAGAGAAGGGTCTTCTTAGAGGAAAAAAATCAGCAGTGCAAAGGTCACTGCAAATTCTGTATACCACTGAGGTTTCACATAAACTCTTTCTCTCTCCAACAAAGCAACAGAGCATTTCTGGCACTTAAGTGAAGACCTAGAAATCCTTTATGTGAGTCCCACATAATGTCATCTCCTCCATTATAAGCATGATGATTGTTAGTACAAAACCAATATTTCAGAAAAATAACATAGAAAATTTTGATGCTTCCGATGTTGTCGTAGAAAGAAAATAATGATCCTTCTTAAGACATAACTTAAAGATATACAAGTCACATACCAATTTGAATGGCACTAATATGACCCTTTTATTAATTGCAAATGTTTTATTTCTTTGCACTACTTTTCATGCAATTGAATTGTTTGTTTGTATGGTTTTCATGCACTTGTCTTCTAAGAACCTGATCATGATCCTACAGAACACCTTTAATTAAATGAGAT
>NW_008689696.1:0-22544 GCF_000695815.1 Acanthisitta chloris | reverse complement strand
CTCTTTCCCATTAGACTCTATGATTCATTTGGATTAAAAGAGTAATTGTATACAGAAATAAACTCTCAGGTTCTTGGAATAGGCAAGTCTGGGTCACCTCTGAGTCTGCACTACACAAGAACAGAACTGGGCAGGGACTAAGCAGATTCCACTTACATTTTAGGTGAATTAGACAGTGCAGAAAGTATTAAGCTGTTTCATTATCAGCAGGATTTCTCTGTTTCTAAAATGCTGCTGTATTTTTTCACTACCCATGTGTTCATTAAATAGTGAACAGTGTTTTTATTTAACATATAGCCTGAATGCAAATTTTTCTCTGTCTCCTTTGAAACTGCTTTGAGCCGCAGAAGGTAATATTGACATTAGCCACCATTCATTTCCTTTGGTGCCATCAGGATCCAGCTCAAGACTTCCTGGTTGCAAACATAAAAGATCAATGGGGAAGGGAGGCAGAAAATCGTACACAAACTGTTGTCACAGATTTTAGCCTATTTCCTTTATGTATTCAGCTTAAACCCCTCTACAATCCTTAACCAGAGGAATAAAGAATAAGAAGGTCCCTCATGTATGCAACATGCACGACTTCCATGAGCAATGCAAAGCAACTCATTCCAAGCTGTTACTCTCCCATATGGATAGAGAGTAAAAGATGCCCACCAAAGACAGTCTAGACTAACTCCGTTCTGTTAATGCATTGACCTCTTTTCCACTGTCACTGCAGCCCCTAACTGGGGGGTCATTGTAGTTTTGATGCATCTGGGAGGGTATGTACAAATGCAGAAGGCTGCTCTTGAAATGTCAGCGTGATGACAGGAATTACTGGCACAACTGTGAGCAAGCTCATTCCTGCAAAATCACTGGCAACAAAGGACCTTAAAATTATGGGCAGAATTTGTATGAACCTATCCTATATTTGTTAGACTTTTCTGTAGTCCTCCCTCCTACATAACAACAGTTGGGTTTTGTCTTTTATGTATATGAGATTTTGTGCCTAAGATTAGCTTTATCCATAAAAACATATCCCACATTGCTATGGTATTTTCAAAGGAACTACGGTCTTATCATATACATCTGTCCAGGTTTTAATATAATCAGAAAAGCATATGGTTATGCATATTAACATACTGTGAGAAGGAGATGCTTTAGGCAGACCTCAATTTTCAGCTTTGACTATTTATAAGCTGTTGGAAAGCATGCTAAATGACAGAGTGAGGGCAAAAATCTACTCTGTTTTGAGCATGCAGATTTTACTGATTGAATCTGAGGTGATGTGTATATACAAGTGCAAAAGCAGAACAGGGACTTAGGGCATATTTTTGATTTTTTATAATTTTAAAAATGCTGTTGCAACTTGATGCAGAGAAAGGCCAAGGGATGAAAGTTCTATAAGTTTGAAGATCTTAACAACTATCAGCAACACTTGTCTTCTAACTTTTGCTTTTCTTGGTTCCAAGATTCCCAGATATATATTCTTTAGGTGCCTGTTGGCTGTACAGATGCAAGGGACCTGTATTACCATCACAGACACAGCAGTAGAGTGGGGCTGTGTTTAAAAGTAAAAACACATAGTTGACAAGGCATTCTCATAGGCTTTTGGGAACCTAAGAGATAAACTGACTGTCTCTTCCTAGATTATTTAAGAAAAACCCTCAGTGTACAGAGTGAAAAAATCTAGTAGCAGTATAAAAAAAACCCAGAAATCGTTACTTAACTCTGGAGGACCATCAAGTATGTCTTAGTGAGTGAAAGATCCAAGACAAGATTACCAAGGAATCAGAAAAGACAAATAGTCCTTCAAGAAGTTTTCGAAGCCTGCTAGAGGTCAGCTGAAGTGAAAGATATATCATTTTATTCTTTTTTCTGACCCCTGAAATTACTTTATTTTGGCTGATGAATATTGATATAGTATTTTTGAATAAGGATTCAAGTAAGGTTTGCCAGCCCTAATCTTAGGTCTGTGCTTTTTGAGAAATTTCAAGCTCTTATAACTGAAAACCAAACCTTTACATGGTGCCCCTTTAAAAAAAAAAAAACAACCTCTTGAATTACCTGCACTGGATATCTATTGATTTTATTTTTCAATAACAGAGGCTCAAGCAAATGACTGCTGAAAAAATTGAGGGCTGCAGGCTTATACACCACCTCTGAGAATTCTTACGATACAGAATGACAGTATTTCCAGACTGTCTTACTGCATCTTCCTTACATTACAAAGGGGGCATATCAAAACTATAAGACATGCTAAAAACAAAATAAAGATACTAGAGAGGAAACAAAGCAGGATCTGATAAAAAATGTAAATCGCTAGACTCTGCTAAAGGTAAATTTAACTTCTTATTTAAAGAAAATATTTAAAGATAGTCTTTTTAATGCATCATCTAACACTTTACAGCAATTACCTAAAAACAGAAAACCAGAAAAACTTCATTTACTGAATCAATATACAGGAACATTCTGAAATAATTTATTGCATAGCAGTCTGCAGCCAAAGGAGCTATATCTAATGATTCTTTTTGTCCTCTCTGTTCTCTGTTCACTAAGATTTTTCATCATTCAGTTGTGGGCAAAATAAGCCCACACTCTCAGAAAGACAACTGAGTAGCAAGGTTCAGAATGGCACTGGGACCAAGTTTGGTGGCACAGTGCTAATACACCTGTCTGGGGAGAATCACCTCTCCCCTCAATTAGTGCTGTGGCTTTGCAGCTTTATGCCCTCTACTGCTTAGTAAAAGTGTTTGTGGTTGATGCTTTCCTTGTACCACTTTCACTCAGTGAGCATAAGAGAAGCCTCAATATCTAAAGAAAAGCTCAGGAACTGCAGGGCCTTTATCTGGGCTGAAATTCTGATGTGATGAGTTTCACTTGGCACTTCTCATGCACATATTAGAGCCTATTTCAATAACCAGCGCACAATAATGACTAATAATTATATCTGAAATACTTCTGCAGTATCTTGTTGGAACACCAACTGCCAGTTTTGCTTTCAACCCTGCATCCCAAAGGGAGCTGTAATAACTGAATTTTTATACAACAGTAACTTGCAAGGCTTCCTCCCTTAGCACTCCATCTTCTGTTAAATCTCATCGAAGTTATAATAAAATAATGTTTTCATTTCTAGTGAAAAAATACAACCTGAGACAGGCTGTTAACAAGGTCATGCTTTAAAATATCACCTCATACATTGCCTGGAAATAGAGGTTAGATATGACAGTCTTCCTTGGCAATGTTAATCAGATTCATTACTCCATTTTGCTTACAATTTAAGAGGATAATGGCTTTGCTAGTTTTGTAAGTAGATGTCTGTCTGTAAAAAAAAGTACTGATGGTCAAAAGAAAGTGTATCCAAAACAAAAAGGAATCCAAATCAGAATTATTTCTTACGCTGACATCATAGTGCTATCGGGAAAAAAAAGAAAAACCACTTCCTGAATTGCATCCACTTTAGTCACATTTTGTTAGAGATGTCAGCTTTGTCAGAATATCATCTGTCAAAGTGAGTTAGTGGAAAATTTAGTACTTCACTTTTAATGAAGAATAAGATTGTAATGGCATTTCAATTTTCCTTCACACTCTTGTTAGCACTTGATAAATGCTCTCTCACAAGCACTGCTGCTCTTCTGACATGATGCCTGTACTCTAATCTAACAAATCTTAAGAAACACAAAGGCAGAAAGCTTTCTGGTTTTCCTAACATTCCTTGAGATCTCTGCAAGCTATTTTTGTCTTGATGACTTAATTTGAGTGGATTAGTTAGTTGGGTTTTTTCTCCCCTCCTAAATAATGTTTTATTTTGAGTGGATATCTGTATTAACAGAGACTGATGAACACAATACAATATGTCAAAGAAAAACATCCGCAGCACTTCTGTATGTTCATGTGTGTATATACAACAAGAGAGAGATGAACTACTTTGTCTCTTACCAATGGGGTGCTATGAAATTGTTTTAAAATCACAAATGACCATTTTTCTTTCTTTTCTCATAAAGTTGAGATACATCATAACACTACACTGGGAATAGACACTTCCCCTAAGACAACTGCTGTGCTTACCATCCTTGAGAAACAAAACATGGCTTTCTTCAATGCAAAACCCAACTGTAAGTGCAACTAAAGGCACAACAAGGACTCAAGTGGCCCAAATGTTGACTGGGCAAGATTTCTGAGCAACACCATCAGAGATTTGCCATCTTCTGAACATACAGCACCACCAGCCATCTGCTACACAGGGAGCTCTGTCATTGGAGCTGACTCGAAGTTTGTCAAAAAGCATGAGCAGACAAGAGGAGGGGCCCTGGGAGGTAGGGCTGTGTGAAAGCTCTGGAGCAGAGGGTTGTTCACTCCTGGCAGATCTTAAGATGTGAGGGCCAGCAGTCCTGACTGCTACTCTCAGGACCTGTCACTCCCACAGCAGCAGTTACTGTCTCATGTGTCATCTGTTGCCCTTAATGTCGCCAACCTGTCCTGCCCACCACAGTAAGCACAGACAAACTGGGCAGCAGATCTGTGCCTTCCTCTGCCTTTCCCAATAAGCCCTCCCAGTCACTTTCTTTGCTTAGATTTGAATTGGCCTTCTGCTCATGGTAAAAATGAAATTATGCCAGTTGGTATGGGAGCACGAGAGGCAACAGAGAAACTTTAGAAGCTGGTAACTTAAGAAAAGAAAAGAAAGGAAGAAACACATACTGATAAAGAGTAATGATGATGGGTCAGTGCTAGAAGGGATTCTACAGAACAGGAAGAAACATTTAATAAGTTTTTATTTTCTGTATTTTGGGAAAGAGATGGATAATGTATACATACCAGAAGATGATGATGGTGTTGATGGTGATGATGAATGGTAATTTCCCTTTCCAACTCTGAAGGAAATCAAGTGGCAGCTCCAAAAGGCAGGCATTTTTAAATGGATGTGTTCAGATAACTTCTGACAGAAGTTGCTGATGAGCTCTCTGAACTGCTAGAAACTATTTTCAATATCTGTTGGAAGTTGTAAAGTGACAGAGCACTGCAACAAAGGCAGAGTTGTGCAATACTTTAAAAGGATAGGTGAGTTTACCTGAGCAATTACAGGTCTGTTAGCCTGACATCCATTTTGGACAAAATAACTCAGGAGCTGACATGGAACTTGTGAAGGAAAAAAATTAGGGGAGTGGGACAATATAAGCGTTGCCAATCATTATGTGTATGTGGAAACTAGATCTTTCCAATTCAGTTATCCAAAATATCTTTTTGCATTGGATTTATTATTGGTTATTCAAAGTAATAATGCCAATGCAATGCAATTAGATTTCCACAGGACATCTACCTTCATTTTGCATGACATTTTGGCTAAGAACCTGGAATGATAAGAATCAGTATTGCATACATAAAATAGATTAAAGTCTGGCTGGTAGGTTTCAACATATGCATGCAGTAAAGGAACATTAATTGAATTGGTGTCTCTTTATTGTGTCTCATAAAGATCTGTTCTTAGATTTACTAGTTAAGATTAATCAGTGACCTGAAAAAAAACAAAAATACAAAAGCATTACCAATAATGTTTGCAAATTACAGAAAGATTGGGAGACAAGTTACTAATGCAACATGGCCTAGGTAAATGAGTAAACACAGACAGAAATATGCAGTTAAATACACACATAAATTTAAACTCTCAGGAACTAAAGATACTGCACACAGGGGATCTTGATGTTCATTGTGGAATGCAATTACTGACTTGGTAATTATAATAGATAAGCACTGAAGGTAATGCTGTGGCTAAAAAAAACCCAATAGAATTGGGTTTTAGTTGTGTAAATAAGTGTGATACTGTAGTAACAGAGAGATCATACTACCTTAATCCTATTTCACAGCATTATAACTGCTTCTGGTCTAATATCCAGTATTACAAGGTATTGGAAAACGGGTGAAGTCTCAAGGAGTAGCCATCAATATCATGAAAGATGGGAAGATGTAACTTAAAGTTGTACAGGGGTGCAGTCTCCATCTCAGAATCAAAACAAATAAAATAAAACAAAAAAAAAAGACACCAAAAAAACCTTCAAAGCAACAACTAAAAGCAAAGCATTAAGCAGCTTTTAATTGCAGAAGGAATTAAATCCTAGAACAAGATTCCAAGAGAACTACTGGTGTTAAGGAACTTATCAGGCTGAATTTTAAAATGGATTAAGTGCACACATACAGTTATAGATGTAAGGGATCCATGAAGAAGATGCTTGGACAATCATGTGACTTTGAGTTGGACTGTGTCTTGGGAAACTTCTGTTCGAGTGGCACTGAAACTGCACCTCTGTGTCTACTCCGCGTTCCTAAATTATGTCTCCTATTTAAAAACTGTTGAATTCTTATAAAATTGCAGCTTCTACTGCACTTGGGAATAGCTTTAAAAATTGAGAAACTTTCAAATTTAAGTGTATGAGATGTCATTGATCTGTAACATGTCCCTATACCTCGTTAGCACAGTTGGTCATGCAGATATCCAGGCTACTAAAGCAGAGAGTATGCAACCTAGGAACTGTCCATTAGAGTGCTCTAGGCTGTAAATATAGATTAAATAATTTTACACTTCTAAATCCTTGACTGGCTACAGTTTGAAATGCTAATGCCATTATCTCTAAGGTATTAGTTGTGAGAGCTTTGGTATGATGTTACAAACTCAATGAGGCCTCTGCAGACATAAAAGTTCAGCATTTAGAGCATTCATCAGAGGAGTGGGCAATATAGCTTCAGTTTCAACAGGAGAGTGACTTAATCACTGCATAAAGTATTCCTTGAGCTGCACTCTACTGGATCTGGCTGCAGCAGAGTGAATTTTCCTCATAGACACCTATAAGGGGCTGTGCTTTGGATTTGAGGCTAATTTGGATTCGCTCTTGTTCTTCCTGTTTTCTCTCCTTGTCCCATAGGTACAGAGCGGGTAGGAGTAAGCAAGTGGCTGCGTGGGTGGTTGGCCACTGTCCATGGTCAACCCACCACATGGAACAACAAACATAAAAAGTTCTTGCAAAATACAACAGTGTAACATTTGACAGTAATGCTTCAAAAAATGGTATTTGCATCTTCTCAGAAGAAAAGCTGAGCCAGAACCTCTTTAGTTAATGTGATCAGTGAGATAACATGTATAACAAGAACCACTATCATGTTTCCCTCCTTGGCTCTTATTGAGTGTGCCTCAGGATGAAACATTTTTTTAATGTTGACGTAACTTCTTTTCAGTTGTCCAAAGCACTTTTCCATAATAAATACACAAATGATCACCTATCTCTACAGCTGAGGTGCAGCCAATCACCATTTCAAGGTGAGTTAGGATTAAGGTAAACCAATTTTGTTTATTGTTTTCTTCATTTATTTGTGAAACATGTTTGGATCTCTCTTGTCTACTGGATCCACTCCTAATTAGCAGTGGAGCAGAACTCCTTGCTGCATACAGAACTTTAATGCTCTGCATAAAATCAGCATTGCAGAAACTAAGGGCAAAACATCTGTGCTTCCAGGTGTGTGCCATCCCTCCCCACCTCTTGCTCATTAAAATGTATGGGTTTGCCTATTGGTGCTCCTGATTACGGTATGGAGAACATCCTTTTTCCTTTATTCTAAGTAACAATGGCCTTTGTCACCACAAATATAATTCATAGCAGCATAAAGCCAAGTTTCCCTGAGACTGAAATTCAAATGTACATTACCATGGAGCAATTCTTTATAATGATTTACATTTTCAGAAGGTATCCCTGAAATCTTTCTACATAAAAATAAGGCAAACTGAAGAAATATTGTTTCTATTAGTGAAATGTACAGGGTTTTCCTCAGATTCCCTGTTTTATAAGCCTCTTTCCTCATATACATGTAGATTTTGCTCATACGCATGTATATTTGCATTGAAATTGTTTAATAATTATAACAAAACTTCTTCCTACAGAAATCAGTGACAAATCTTCAACGAAATGAGGTTGAAAGCTAATTTTATTTTTAGAATAAAATAACCTAGAATAATAAAAGGCTAATTGTGATCTAATTGTAATGACTGCAAAGCCTTTTTCAAATTCTTTGCCTTTCTGAAAACTAAGCTTGTAGGTCAACTCAGACATTTAATTTTTTTCAGTCTAAAGAAAATGCACTTCTCAGTGACTGAGGGCATGATCAGCAATTCTGTATTGTTCTGAGATGCTTACACCTAGTTGTTCAAATTACTAAAATATGGTAGATTATGCTAAAAACAAGAAAAGAACATTAAGAAGAGTGATTTGGCAATATGTGTTTGCTTTCCCAGAAGGCAATACCCCCTGAAAACAATGAATAGTCAATTGAGTTTTTTAGGGACTGTTCTAAGTATTAATCCAGATTCTGAGACACAGGCCTGGGAGAGGGAGTTCTGGGAAAGACTAGGAGACTTCATATGGAAAGGTACAGGCTGTGATTACTATGGGATAGGATGATGAGACCTAGAGCCAGAGGCAGAGCCAGTTAGAAGATTCCTAGAAGATGATTCCCTCTTTGAAAGTTGCTGATTCAGCAAAAGCAAATGAGTCTACAAGAATCTTTTCATTTCAACAAATTTCTCCACAAAACAAGGTGGACCAATGCTATTTCATGGCAGCTCCCACTCACCTTCTGTGTGCTGTTGGCTCTACAGTAAAACTTGCCTACTAAGAAATGAGGCACATAGTATTTATTCTAGATATAAACCTTTTTTTTTTTAATTTCTGTATCACAAAATATTGTATATTCTGAATTTTAAGTTAGCATTTGTTAGAGCCTAGACAATTCATGATAGCATCCTTGGAAGTTAAAGATTGTACTGGTATAAGGAGGTTGGCAACACCAAAAAGCCAATAGCCTTTTATATGACAAGTCGTTGTGTGATGGAGACAAAGAAGTAGTTCCTTTCTTTCCTGCTTTGTGTGTTATTTTCCTGCATGCATCATGATAAAAGATCTGCCTGACCTTGTGAATTTAGGCACATACAAATCAGCAATCTAAAATTATTCATTATAAAAGAGAGAGGGAAAAAAATCCAGGTTACATTTACCATAGTGCAATCCAGTATAGCAAATGAGTAATTAATCAAAACAAATACAATACTTAAAAATAAATCCTAAGTCTTACATGGTTAAATACAATGAATTTCAACATTCAGTTAGCTGCCTACTTACCTTGATCTTCTATTCATAAAATTAGAAAACATTATAAATTAGCAAGCCAAGGTTATTTCAGCACTGCACCTTGAATTAAGAAAGACGTGGCAACTAACTTTTACCTGTCACTTCAAAGCAGCACATCCAAACTCCTGCCCTTCTTCTCCAGCAGGCTGCAGTCTGTCTTTATTTGACCCATTCATCAGTTTTCATAATCCCTTGATATGCACAGTTCTAAGGCTCTTTGGATTCCCCCTGTCCCAACCCACTACACAGACCTTTACGTAGCTTATAAATGTCTGCTTTATCAGTAGAAAGCCTGTTTTTAATGTGAAATAAGCACATCGTACCTCATCTTGTATGGCACTGGGCACACCTGTGGTCTGAACTATCCCCAGAAATTGTGTCATGTAAGTGTGTGGTTCATTCTTGTCCTCCATAATTGAAGTACTAAAGTTATGCTAATGTTCACTTGCCTTTTTGGGATAAGCAAGAGTATTCTACACCTTATGGGATCATCCTGTATGGCTAAATTGTAGTCAATAGCTCCTATGGACTTCATTAAAGCCAAATCATAGTTCTGAATGTAAATACAGATGTATTACTAGAATGTTGCAGATAATTTTTTTATTCATATGTCCTCAGAATATGAGGTATAAAAATCAGTGATGTGACTTTGGATATTTGTGGTACCAGCACATTTCTGCTTCATGCTTCACAGACAACAACACAGCTCTGACAAAAGTGGAATACATTATTTCCCATACATTTGGAGTCAGTAGAAAAGTCACAATTAGTTGTGACAAGGACAACGAGTTTTAAAATATGGCTATACTCTAAATTACCTTGTAAAAGGACAATAAGGTGTTCACTGCATGATGGGATAGCATCATAATGTGCTGCTTGGGTTCTGAAACAACCAGAAAATATCAATGCTCATATTTTCTTTGTTAAAATTAAAACAGGTATTCAAAATTTCACCACCGAATTCATTTCTAGAAAAAATGCTCTGTAAAAAGGTTAATTAACCTAACTATCAGCTTCTTCTTTTCTTCCATAGTGGTTCTATTTATTTATTTCGTTACTTCACATGGACTGTCACAGGAATTTAATCATTTTAGGTACAAAGTGGTATTCTAATTAATGATATCATTGAAAAATATCCCTGTATCCTTTTAGAAAACTCACTGTTTTCTTCAGTCACAGGGGCCAACATTTATGTCACAAGTAAGAGAATAAGTGCAGTGTAAAATCCGCATGAAACTGAAAATTTCCCCCAAGCAACCAAAACCAGTAGGAACTAAAGCACTCTGTAATCTAGGAGTACAATGCATTACAGGCATCAAGTGCTGGTGAGAGGACAAACACTGACTGAAAATACTACATGTAAAATGAAACAGTGGGTTGAATTAGACTGAGGGGATTATTCTCTCCTGAGTTTCTCTTCCTCTACAATCAGTATCCACAGCGCAGGATGCTTTGGATGTTCCTAGGTAGCTAAGCAAACACAATAATATTAAGCTACTCTTTAAATTGAACTTTTTTCTTGCCTCCTTACACAATCAGCATCCATAAATGAACAAGATTTAGTGACAGACAGAATCATCAGCTCTTCTATCTGACCACCTGTATAAAACCAGCCCATATATTCACTCCAGATCCCACTGCCCTGTGTCCAGTGAGTTGCATTTTGAATAAAACGGGTCTGGAACATCAGCAGCTAATTTTGATTAGACAATACCAAAAGTCTGAAAATGTATCACTTTCCTCAGCCATTTGTCCCAGTGCTTAATCACCATCACAAGTAAAATTGTTTGTCTTTTGCTCTAATTGGAAGTTGTTGGCTTACCAGCAATCAGTGCTTGTTGTGCTTTTAACAGAGCCCTGTAGTTCCAAGTGGCTTTGTTTGCTTGGAGAAAATGAAACGCTTTCTGATAAATCAAGCTGTACCTCTTGTTGAAAAACCAGACAAAAACTGGTTTAGATTCCTTCTAATAGCCTTTTTCTTTTTTTTCAGTTGTCAAATCATTTAGAATTTTATCCCTATCTCTTTTCAACATTTTAATATCAATTTTAAAATGTTAATAGAACTGAACAAAGAATAGTAAAATTAATACTCATAACCGTTAGATTGAGGTAAAGTTCCCACTCTTTGAAGGCTGACATTAGCTTTTTGTATTTTGGGTTGGGATCTTTTTGAAGCATTTAATCTATAATCATAAAGTGTATTTAGGACTTCCTTCAGGGACAGAATTCTCCTATGTAAGTTGCACATGTGCTTAATTTCTGTATTTATGGTTGACATTTGACTGTACTGGCATATATTTTCTTAGACTGGGCCTAACTTACCATCTGAATCTTCCCTTTTCTCCCCATTAATTGTAATTTCACAAATCTTCATGTCTTGCCAGAAATTATGCTTTGCTTATCATAGATGAAGACAGTGAGGCATTAGACCCTTTGTCAAGTTCTGTGCATAATCTTATTTAATGGTCACACTTTACTTGCTGAGATCAGTGTGCTGAGTTTAAATTTATGGGACATCTGTTTTCTGACACTGGGCAGTGCTTTTTAAATAAAAATATTTTCTAAAACTAATTCACTGCCTTAACAGGTTACTAAGATACTTTACCTGCACTGTAATCTGTAGCTACCAAGTTTGGATTTTCAACAGGGAATAAAATCAGGCTCATTTGAGAAGATCTATTTTCCAGAGTCACACTGATTGCTTTTAATTTAATTACAATTTTTTGTCAGCTGAAGTCTGAATCACCATCTTATTCTTTTTCTGGGGGTTGCTGTCCTCACAGCCAGAACTGTCTGGCATAGCTCATTTGTCTTTTGCATTTAGATTTTTGGCATAACTCAACACCGTCCATTTTTGGCTGCTCCATAATATCTTGAACTCAATATTCATTGCATCACTCAACTTCATAACATCAGTTTTACACATTACTGTCCCCATGCCACTTTCACTACATCCTTATCCTGCCCTTTTGCAGGATACCAACATTGCAGGACACCATCAAGGTACAGTGAGGGGCATGTCTTCAATAATTGTTCATCTCTTTCTGAGGTCAATGACAAATCCATAAGGAACTCCTGGAAAACCTTCCTGTCATTGTTGTAATCTTACTTGCAGTTTGGCACTGTGTGGGAAGGAGGAGTTCTGGCTCTGGGTGACTGGCCCTGGCACTGTGTCACTTAGTATCCCCAGACTGAGCTGCCAGATGTTGATGTCCTCGTCAAACTTGACAGTGGACAAAGAACGGTTTGACTCGAGCAGGTCCCTATCTGAAAGAGGAAGGCTAAGAGAGCTATAAGGGAATGCAGTGACACCTGAGGATCACAATTTTCATGCCTTGAGGGCGGAAGGGAACAAGAAAGCACTAAGTGATACCAGGGCTGCCAGGGCTGCTGCCCAGCTCATTTGCCCTTCTCAAAATCTTGAACACTTTTGTTTCAGCGCAGCAACTGTCCCAGCTCAGCACTTTTCTTCATATAGCTGATAGCTCTAGAGTTTTTAATCTGATCCTGAATGAGTTTATCCTTCCAGGGAAATATAGGGGGTAAAATAAGGGCATCTTCCAAAAGAATACTGTCGGCCCACTACTGAAACCCATTCTGAACAGTTCAGTAGCAGTGTCTCTCAATTTCCAGTCTCTCAAGTAGAATAGAACTACAGAATGATGGAATTTTAAGGGGTTGGAATGGATCTTGTAGATCATCAAACTCATCCCCACCAGACCAGGTTGCTCAAGGCTTCACCCAGCCTGGCTTTGAACACTGTCAGGGTTGGGGCTTCTACTACCTCCCTGGGGAACCTGTTCCAGTGTCTCACCATTCTCACAGTACAAAACTTTTTCCTAATATCTAGCCTAAATTCACTCTCTTTCATTTTGTACCCAAATGCTCATAATACAGCATTTCTTAACAGTATTATCAATATTCAGTTTCACACGTGAAAAAAAACCTGCTGTTTTGGCAAGAGACTGAGACTTAACGTACATGGAGCTTGCAGTCAGAGAAATACATTCTCATTAGAAGGATCAGCAACTTTCAATACCCAGCACAAACTTGCACATGTCAAATTTCCATTTGCTAAAGCCTCACCACAACACCATGTGAGTAAGAAAGGCTTATATAAATAAGCTTGAAAGGTTTTCTCACTTCCTGAAAATTAATTACAAATTTATCTTTTATATTCTACTCCACATAGGAAAAGACATTCAATGTTCAATGGAGCCTGGCCAGACATTTTAAGAAAGTATTTATGAACACTTATTCAAATTTCAAATAGCTGTCACTTCAGCAATATCAATGCCTGGTTCTTATTGCTATTTGCCAGGATGAGTTTTGTTCGAATAAATGTTTGGGAAATTACTAGCTTGTACAAATCCATCTGTATCCACAGATGAATAAGGATGAAAGTTGCTGGTCAAACAATTGACTGCATTTATGAAAATGGAAATTTGTTCGTCAAACAATTTGCAAAGAGAAACAAGTATTAAATTCACTGGGGAACTTGTATGGGAAGAACTAGATTCAGCCTTCTTCTACTTGGAAGGAAAAAGTTATATATCTGAATATCCTCCGATATCTATGCAAATCCAACGAGCTCAGTTTGCTTTCACACACTCTTACACTACATTCAATTAACTATGCAATACATCTAGCTGTGGGATTCACAAGCCCTGTGGATTTTTACAGCTTTCTGAGGAATGTCAGCTCCACAAACCAAAAAGACAACACCTAATGGACATGCTGAGCCTCATTCAGGATCTACTGGACTCAGCATGGGACCACTAACTTCAATGAGTGTTGGATCATGAGCTTCATGCTATCTGCACCAGCATGGGACACGACCTCTTCTGCTCTGTCTACTAGAACAGCCAAACGTCTGTCCTTACAACATGACTATCAGATTTCAAAGGGACTTATAAATCATTGATGGCTGTTAATATAATTCAAATATCCTTTAAGAAATTCATTTGTTTAAAAACATCAAGGAGAAAATACACATGGGCATTGTTCAAATGAAGGACTGTGACACTGTATAACAAACAATATGACTTTTCAGTAAAGTGAAATATCTGTCACACTGGTATTTGATAGATGCAAGCCACCTAGGCAGTGGCACAGCACAAGAGGAAAGGACAGCTGGTGATGCACAGTACTTTTCATTGAAAAGCACTCCATGTGTCAGAGAACACTATTAACACACCCTGGCTCTGGATGTAGTACTGCCAGACTGTAGCTTAGGTAATGGGAAATGAAGGCAAATCTTACATACTGTGTATTGATTTGTTTTTCATGTGTGTTACTCATCTGCTCATTGAACTCACAAAAAAAAGAAGCAGCTCTTGATTTAGTCTTGAGCAGTACTAAGTGACAAGATCTAACTCTCCAAAACGTCTGTAACTGTGACTGTACTGTAATGATATTTGGATAGAAAAAATCTGCATGATAAGTAAAAAATCAGTAACAGTAATATTTGATTTAAAGCAAAATAAATTATATAGAAATGAGGAAGCTAATTCCAAGGACATTAAAAGGAACAGCCAAAAGAGTGAAATATTAACAAATCACATGGAGACTACTCAGAAATATATGAGAGGCTGAAAGCCAAAGTTCCAAAAGGATCAAAAGAGCTGGCATGACAAAGCAGAAAAGCAAATTTCCTAATACTATTAAAATAAACAAAACAAAACAAGACAAATAAAAATAAAACAAATACTTGAAAAAGTCTAAGTCATGTCCTAATGAGGGAAAGAAAACAGAGTACACCTTGTCAACTGAAATACAAAATCACAATAAAACAAGATGAGACAATTCTGAGACATAAATGCTAATAACTCAGCATTCTTCAAATATTCAAGAAACGGAAAACTCACCTGATATTCAGTGATAATCAAGTATATAAAAAGAGCACTCAGAGAAGATAAAACCACAACAAAAAAGTTAAATTAATTCTCTCAGTCTGCACTGCCTGTGAAGGCAGATAGAATGGTTCTCACACAAAGCTCATTCCTTATGTAGGATAAGACTGAACCATTACATTAGAGTGTGACTAGAATGTATTTTAGAACAAATCCGTAAGGTGGACTTTAACAAATTGCTGATACCAGCTAATTTTCTGTTGTGGCACAGTATCATCAGTTCAAGTGGCCTTAGTACTAAAACAAGCAGTACAGTGGGAAAAGTCATTTTATATTTTGACATAGAAGTTTTCATTTTTTACCAAATTTATAGAGAGTACAGATGCACAGAGGATAACCCAGTGAACAACAGACATGATATTTCTGCAGACTTTAGATATTTCTTCACAAAGCTAATTGGTAGGAACAATAACAAACAAGTATTAAGGCACAAATAAATAAATATGCCATATTAGGGAAAAACTAACAGCTTTTCAGAAAAAATACACTCCTCAGAAACTAATTAGACTTCTTTGCTGGAGCAGGTAACCATATGAATCATACAATCACTAGAGAGTACTTAGAATTGAAGAAAACCTTTGATGAGTTTTCTTATTAAAGGCTCTGACAGAAATAGAGGTAATATGGGATACAACAGAAGCTTCTGAATTAATAATGAGCTAACAGATAGGAACCAAAGTGTAGGAAATAAATTTTGTGTTCACAAATTAATACTAACACACATGAGGAAAACCCCATGTGCAATGGCCTTACCATTTAATAAAAAGGTTTTGTGGCAATTTTAAGGTACTTTCTGACAACATCCATTTAGTGTGCGGTGGTAGCTAAAAAGGTAATGGACTACTTGATGTTTATCAGGCAAGGTCTGAGAGCAATATTGAAACTGTTACTTCACCAGTGGGTTTAACCATGGTGTACCCCCACCCTGAATACTGAATACAGCTCTGTTTCCCCACATTGCATATTGGAATTAGAAATACTGATTAGAATACTGATGAGGATTAACAAATGATGAGTAGTTTTGTATGGATGTGTAAAGGTAATGCAGTCATCAAAGAATATTTTTAAATAAATAAAAGGAAACAATTTTTCACCCAATCTAAAATTAATTAATAGAATTGAGGAAGAGCTTCTTTCCTGTGAGGGTACTGTGACAGCACTGGAACAGGCTGCTCTGCTTGAACAGGAAGGTTGGATGAGATGGTCCCTTCTAACCTTACCCATTCTGTGATACTGTAGACACCAAAGTGTAAATAACACAAAACAGGATTAGACAAACTCCTAAAGGAATGGTTCATTGGTGGCTGGTAGTGCTAGTACTTGGGAAGTAGCTACAGACTGGGACTGCAAAGGCATATTCTGTACATGTCCTGCTCTTACTTCTTTAAATATTCAGCCCACTCTTGAAGGATCAGTAGAGCAGTTTTAATATTTCTTTAATTTTGACTTCCTTTCCTCAGCCAAAGATAGTTTATATTTCACACAAGACAATTACTGTGAAGAACCTTTACATATACACCATTCTCAGGCATGATACCTCTTACACACCATTTATCTGTGGTCTGAGGTATTCTAACTAGGACATGGTTTTAACAGATGAGCTTCATCCTCTAAGTGTTTCTCCCCTAGCAAAGAACTAAGACTGACATAAACTCTGCTGACTTCAGTGGATTTATATCACACTAGGGACCATGAATAGTTGCTTGTTGGCACTCCTTTGGACTGGATGGGATCTGTGACTGCAGCCCAACAGGCAGTAACGGCTACAATGGCTTCAAAGATCACAAGACTCCTGCCAGCTTCCTCAACAGCCAACTGAGCTGGCAAACCAGATCTAGAAATTGTTCTTTAGAATGCAGTAATAATAGTAATGATAGCGATATTAGTGTTTGAGAAAAGATTCAGTCCGAAAATTTAGCCAGCAAACCTGAGCTTGTTACCCACTGGATGACATTCATCCCTTGCACACCTCTCTCCACCCATCTCTGGTGATATACCTTAGCATTCCTCAGATATCCACAGATGAAGGGATGGTTTCTTTAGGTGCAATGCTCTTGTAGCTCATGGTCAGTCAGTTCCTGGCCCTCCAGTTCAGACTGCCAGCACAGGTGTTAATTACTGCCATCTGTGACAGTGGCTTATGCTGGGAACACACCTGCCACCCAGAAATACACAGAAACCCTCACTTTATTTCACATGGGTCAGTGAGCACCAGTTAGTAATGACTTTGATCAGTATCTTTCTGGGCTGCATGTGGCAGGTGCAATGCCTCTGGTCTCCCAGTACAGTTACCAGCTCACTAATGCATCAGACCCCTGAAGAATCTTTCTCAATGGGTGAACCTACTTCTAGTTATATGGTTTGACTCCACACAGCATTTTGTTTTCTGTCTGAGAAACCTCAGTGCAAGCATCTTCATGTTATGAACCATATGTTCAAAGGCATATTTTAGAGGCATCTTCCTATATTTTTTTGAGAAAACCAAGTTCATTTAACATTTTTAAATGTCTTCAGTGACACAAGAAACCTGCAGGAGTTAACAAGGATTGTGGAACATAAAAATCTGAGAGCAAGGGCATAACACAGAAAAAGTAGAAGTAAAGCACAAATGGACCCATGGTGCTGACTGATAAATATGAACTGCATGAGTATTGCTGAGAAGGCAGACACAGGAGTTCGATGAGTCTTTTGAGTCGATTCAGCTCATGCAGCTGCCAGTTGTGCAGTTGAAAGGCTATATTATTTGTGAATTTAGAGGTACTGCAAAGCAATACATTTTCAAGTTTCTCTTGATCTCTACGGTGTTTATCACCAACAATAATTTTGTCAACATCAACCTATGCAAATGATTCTCCCAGCACCTCCTACTTAATACAATTAATGCATCCAATGATGGAAATATTCTAGTTCATACTTGTTTTGAAATTAATTTCTGTTTTCCTTGGAACATGCGTCTCTCCATTTTTTCCTGTCACAAAGCCTCTGAAGTGGTTAGTGAAGCTAGTTAAATGCAGAAAAAAAATAGATTCAAGCATGCGTTTGTGAACACACAGCACAACTCACACCACTTCACGAGGCTAACCTTAAAGAACGTTTTTGTGACTGTTGGTACCTATAGAAATATTTGCACACTCTGAAATTTCAAACATTTGTACTGGAGTTCCTATCCTCTGTTGCCTGACAATAATTTTACCAAAAAGTATTCATTATTGAGTGACACCATAGAATTAATAATAGAACATCATTAGAAACACCTTGTGAGAAATGAAACACAATTGTATAAAAATTATTCCTTTGACCTATTTGATCAATATAGCCCCATTTATCTCTAAACAGAAGTATTATCTTCTAGCACATCTGAAGTTCCTTTCACGGGTTCTACTGAAAGAACTTATTTCCTGCAAAATTTGCAATAAGGTGCAAGACTTGTTCTCTTCCATCCTCTTTCCAACCTATATAACCATGTTTATGAGGTGCCTATATATTACTAGAATGGATAGTGTGAGGCAGTCAGGTTATCAAAAATCATAGTGAAGATAATCTAGCTACCGTCTACTTCGATCTGAAAGCCTGTACAGTTGTGCCATCTGTTTCATCATAGTTCATTTTAAGCCTTACACTCAAGAAAAAGAAACAGTCTGGCAATACAAATCTGATGAAATTTGATCAAGACCAGAAACATCTCACTGTTCTCAAAAATCAGTTTCAAAACAATCTAGATTTGGTGCAATTAATTTTATGATTCCATTTCCAGAGCTGCTTCTGCACAGTCTGCATGTTTTCAATTGGAGTGGAAATTTTGTTTGTAAAGGATTGTTTGTACACTGAAGTGTAAGCATGAACCATAAATTGCAAACAGTACTCAGATATATTCTGCCTGTTGGTTTTCACAGAATCAAAAATCCCACTTACATTTTATGAGGCTAACAGGTATGCAATGATTTAAATGAAAAGCCAGGAACAAGTACTAAGTATTTCTATTTGCTTATCCAGTAGTGATGTACTTAGAGGATGAGGTGATGAAAAGGCTTTTTACACCACTATGTCTCTTGTTCTGTGTATAAGAGGAACAGCTAAAACTGAGGGATTTGGTGGAGACTTCATGCTGATCACTAGCTGATCACCAGCCAGGGTGCAGGCCTCTTGTGGGTTTTTTGAGATGTTGAGATGTTTTTTGGAAGTCAGGATAACCTACAGCAGTCTCACAACCATTCTGCATTTTCTGGTGACAACGCTATTAACTTCTGCATCATCAGCATGAAAGCAGCACAGTGGTGGTGCCTCCTTCTCTTGCCTGGTCCTGTAAGCAGCCCAGGGGCTCTTCTCCAGGCAAGGAAGAAAGGGACCTCTGTAATTCTCCACAATGTTACCAAATAACCAGTGTCTGCCTGGTAAAATTGAGAATAATTCCTGAGTCTGAAGTTATCTCACCAAAAACCAGAATATCTCACTTGGAAAGTAACCCTTAGCAAAAGTGTAGCTCCTTCTGCCCTTATCAGACTCAGGATTGTGCCCAGCTTAACACATGTGCTTTTGATGCCTTTGATTTCCATAGGAAGTCTTGGCTTAGAGTTAAGCATCCACTTACATGCATTTCCAGATAAGAATGACTTCCAAGCCTAAAAGCCGAGATGTAGACATGCCAAGAACTCCAACACTGAATTACCTTTGAAGAAAACTTACAATAGCCTTGAAAATGCCTTCCAGGTACTATACAGTCACACAGCCTTGCAAAGGCAGATGCACAGACTTCTTACATCATTTAATGGCTGCTGCCCACTCAAAAAAATTCATTCTTGTGATGTGCAACTATGCTCAACTGAGATACATAATAAAATAACAAACATAGGAAGTGTCCTTTCTTTGTTCTTTAATGTGGAGTAATGTTTCAATTTTGGTCAAAAAGGAGCAATGTGCTATGTGGGCCTTTGAAAACACAATTTATTCACTAAGAAGTTTTTACCCCAATGCAATGTTTATGTTTCTTAATAAACAACTGAGGCCAACAAGTATAGCATACCTCCATGCAACTTCATGTACTAAAGTGTAGAGATTGTATATAGTTGAAAGTCATCACCACTAATTAACTAACATATTAACACATGAAGAACAAACTTGCATGTCAAATGCAAACTACTTAAAGGCATCATCCTACATGGATGACTTCTTTGTGTTCATTCTCATGGCATGTGTGGGCTTCATGTTAAGGAACATGGGGAACAAATTGTGTGGTATATATTTCTGTTTAACGATGATATCATTAAAGCTATAATTGTGTACACTAGTATTCTTTTGGGCATTCACATAACTCTAGCTAGACTACAGGAGTAGAGGAAGGGTAAACAGAGAAGTTGGCTGGTTCAGGCTGGGAAAGGGATCCTCCCTCTGGGCTGTTTCCATGACCCTGCCCTGGGTCGGTGTGGGCTGCCGAGCACGGCTTGCTGACACAGGCGGTCAGTCAGCTCAGTGGTCTCATTGCATCCCCTTGTGGCTGGGCACCTACAAGGGCTGAGCATTGTCCATCCACATGAGAACCAGGGATTGGGTAGGAACTAAGCAGCTTTTCTGCTCTGGAGTGGGGTCCAGACTGGACCTGGAGTACCTGGAAGGTGAAAGACTTAACTTCTTCACAGTGTCAGCCTGTGCATTTCCTAGAAACGTGCCACTTCCTCACAGTCCCTGCTGAAGTGATTCTCCAACCCATGATACGCTAGAATTCCTCCAAGCACATTTTGCAGACCATTATAAAGGAGTGTAGAGGTTTATGAGTAACGGTGGAGGAGGAATGTTTCTGACTACACCTTATCCCTGTATTTCCAAACATAGCATGGATGGAACACCTCCTGTTCACACAGACTCTTACTCAGAGTGACTTTCTGCTGTCTGCAAAGAATGATCGCACCTTTAACAAACCAGCAAGCAGATCTCGCACAATGATTTGTTACAGAAATGTAACAATTTACACTGATTTTCATGAATACTAATTTCACTTTAAATAGAAAAAGAAAAGTATTTGGAATCTACCCAACAGTCATTGGGTGGGGGTTAATAACTCGTCTTTCTGGGAAGAAACACAGAAGTTGAAACTTGTTACATATTTCCAGAGAAATTTGTAGCTTGAAAGGAGTGGCAGATACAGTTTAATAAACTGTAATTAAAAAATAGAAAAGAAAAAGGCAAACATGAATCTCAAGCTGTATGAACTGCAAACTCCTTGTGACCTTTCCTAAGAGGAGAACATTGCCTTGTGGGTTACCCCTATTTCTAAAAGTATCACTTCAAAGTCTAAAGATATCTTGCAAAAATTATTTTTCAGCAGTCAGTAATATGTTCATAAAAATAGGGATCTAATTAAAATTTCTCTCAAGCAATGACTGAAATTGCTACTTATAATGATCTTTTTTAAAATGAACCTTCACAAGGTGTTGTCTTTTCCAAGAGAGGTAAGGCCCTCTAATGTTAAGGAGAGAAGGAGAGAGAGGGAGCCGGTCCCTGGAGGCAGCTTCTCAGGCACAATGAGTTACCACAGCTCCCCAAAGTGCCTTGAAGGGAGAGATGGCTATTTACATCAACAAAGAATTTACCCCTTTCATGTTTATTTGTCATCCTGGCCTTCCACAGGATCTAATCTTATCTGTCAGCAATAGAGAATCTTAATAGCTCATGTTCACTCTTGCTAGCAGTTCGTTTTCTCATCTGAACAGGGCACAAATGAACTGCAAATGTCAGGTCATTGCTTCATGCTCTTACTTCTTCCCCAACCCCTCAAATTGCAGCACTTTCTGGTTTAGGTGTCCAGATCAATCCAATTCCCTCTTGAATGTTGTAAATATGCAACTCTTCCTGGAGATTCTTTTATTTATTAATCACAATATATGTTCTTATCTCTTTTTACTTAGTCATCTCTGTGAGAATGAAAGGTGTGGAGTCAGCTCAGTAACCAGAGGGAATCATAAATCAAATCCATACAAGAGATAGGCTCAGATAAACAGAACAGTTGCAAAGCTATAGCAATAATGTGGTCAGACGTAATTTTGTACTTGAAAATCCCATTTTGAGGACCACAGCTGGACTGCAGGAATATCACAATAACATATCACAAGAGGTTTTTTCCTATCAAATGGAATTACTTCTGCAATTTATGTTGGTCTACCTAATCTGGCTATAAACCAACATCTCCTTTTTAAAATACCCTTACTAATGATGTTTTTCTTTTGGTATTTAAAATTAAGAAAACCTGTTGACTATGAACAGATTGTACAGAGTAACAATTTTTACTATTGCTCAAGCTTCATGCAAGCACTTTGGCACGGATTTGCTGACAGGCTAGCCACTGCCCGCCCTTTCCCGTGGGACCTGGCTTTGCAGGGGCTACCTGGACTGCAGAGGGATTTTCAGGTTTCTTTCCTCCGTGTTTGCAGTCGCAAGAAATCAGTTCACACGCAGCAAAGCCAGCAGCTAATCCCGGAGTCCCTGCCGA
>NW_008689695.1:88404-91722 GCF_000695815.1 Acanthisitta chloris | reverse complement strand
AGGGACACCTTCGACTAGATCAGGCTGCTTCAAGCCCATCCAGCACTCATTTCCAGGCCTGGAACACTCCCAGGGATGGGGCAGCCACAGCTTTCTCTGGGCAACCTGTGCCAGTGCCTCATCATCTTCACAGGGAGAAATTTCTTCCTAACATCTAATTTCAGCCTACTTCTCGTGTCAGTTTGAAACCATTCCCCCTCATCCTGTCACTGCATGGCATTATAAAAAGTCCCTCTCCAGCCTGCTTTGGCCCACCTTGAGGTAAACACAGAAAAAACTTTAAAGGCAATGTTCTTGTTTCATCAACTCTAAAAAGCTTCGGCTATTTTTCCGTTTGTTAGTCTGTATTATTTCTTATTGAACATAAGTTCTGTTTGGGGAAGAAACCCAAGAGTCATTCGTATTAATATTTCACTGCTTTAAGGTTAATTGTTCACTACCTTTTACAGCAAACCCCATTACCATATCTACACATGCCTTTGCACTGTGTCCTATATTTCAGATTGGAATTATTTACCTAATTAAGGTATATACGTAAAGATTGTGCAAATATTGAACCCAAGCATATAATACGTCCTGTTTTCTTAAGGGATAGATGGTAGGTAGCTGCAAATTGTGGTGTTCAGAGCGGAGTTCCTGAAATTAAACTGCCTCTTAATAGCCTAGTTGTCTGACCTGGGCGGGGTGAGGAATTTGGAATAATCGGGGGAGAGGGCAAAGTAGTGTGCTGAAAGGTTTAGCTGCCTGCTTGGTTTCTTGGAGTAGGGAGGTGAAATGTGCTGGAAGTGTGATCCCATCCAAGGGAGATGCACTAAACCAGGGGCTTATTTTGGCTGTTTTCAAACAAGCTGATGCCATTTCTGCGTTGTGGCCAATCTGGGTTGCAGATCCAAAAACCCAGGGTAATGTTAAACTTAATACTGTGTGGGTATTACTACTATGACCTAAGCTAGTTAATTTTTGGATGCCCAGTGCTGCTGTCGCGTTTGTGTCTGCAGGGTAGATATAATCCTGCGTTTAGTATGTAGTGGGTTATATCTTCTGGACAAATGGCAAAGGTGTTGAAACAGTCTTTTGTGGGAGGAGAGTTTTCCCGTGGGCAGATTAGCGAGTCAACTGCATTCTCCTTGTGTGAGTCAAGCAGGGTGAAACTAGGCTTGGAAAAGAGCTCGATTGTTATGGAAAACGGCAAGCGCTGAAAGAGTAAGAAAAGGATGTAGGAAATGCACATACCTAACAAAGGACTGGTTGCTCGGTGAGGGAGTGTTATCTGCAAAGAAACAGGACACTGACTGTCTTCCCTATATGAGTGCTAATTGGGTTGACAAAAGCTGCCCATTGCCTGAAGTCAGAACTTTTGAGGCTCGAACAACATAAAATCAAGACTTGGGGTCTGAAATCACCCGTTTAGCTTGACTGCATCTTTTTAAAACAGAATAAAACAAACCTTTGTCTCTATTCTGCCACTCTTGCAATACTAAGTCCTTCCTGTGGTTCATGAATCTGTCCGTCCACTTTAGCATAGCTCTTACTGTAGTGTGTCACATTTTAGGGCTTTTTGATGAGCTGCTTTTCGTTTTACTCAAGCTATAGGCACCAGTTACAAAGCATTGTTTTATATCTGATCACAAAACAGCAATAAGAACAAAGTGTTAGTATTTGCTCTTCTCTATAATTTAAGTCTTTGGAACGGAATACTAATAGTATGACCGCAATTTGATAATATCAACCACTTTCTAATGCACAGGTGTTTAACATAGCACTGTATACTGCATTTTAATTGCAGTACCCTGAGAACTGCTACCAGCTTGGAATAAATGAACTGTCTCCAAGTATCTCCAGGATCTTTCTCAGCTAAACTGTAAGCTTGAGAGAAGTGGCATTGCTTATCTAATTATAATTTCAGTGTGATATCCGTTTAAGCTGTGTCCTTCAAGACGGTTTTATGGCTTCTATTCACAGCTCGGTTTAGGGACCTGTGATTATACCATTAAACTTTGCAGTCTTTAACACTATTGCTGGTGTAATCATGGGGCTTGAGGATCTGAGAGTTGGATTTGTGTAATTCTGCCTTGTGGTAGTTACACCACACACAGACCACAATGTCTGTTCGACATTTGAATTTATTTCCTTTAGGGTGGTTGTTTTGTTAGTACAATTTAAGCTTCAGCTTTCATGCAGTCTAGTGAAAAGATTTGTCCATGTCGTTGTACTGACAAAAAGTTCTCTTATGCCTTAGTATGAGGCCTGGAGGTTGGCAAGTGTTAAGTGGATCTGGGGTAATTTAGTTCAAAACTCTGAAAAGCATCAATACATTCTATATTTCTGTACACCTCCTTAGGAGGTTTCACAGTCTAGACAGGACTAATGCTCCTCAGACTTTTGCAGGAATAGCTTGAAGGTATATCTAGAGTTGGGCTACTTTTGATTACCTATACTGGGAAACACACACAATTGTGTATTTACCTATTTCTTGTGTAAGAATTCTTTAAAATGTAAGGAGTGTAAACATTTTTTCACTCTGGAACTGTATCAAAACTCTATTGATAACAAAGGGCCCATCCTTCAACAGTGTTCATGGCTGTTCCCTGTTCAGGTACACAAACCTGCCTGCTCAAGAAGATTCTCCTCTGTAGCTCACTTGGCAGATTTTGTGCCTAAACAAATCCACAAATATTGACAGAAACTGAGGTAAGGTTAAAAATAATTCCCCCACAGACAGTCAGCTTCTAGTGCAAGGGCTAGAGGAAACAGCTTTAAGCTGAGACAGGGAAGATTCAGATTAGCTACTAGAAAAAAATGTTTCACTGCTAGGTGTTCAGGCACTGGAATAGGTTGTCCAGGAAGATGGTTGGAATTACCATCTCTGGAGGTGTTTCAAGAGGCATCTGGATCTGGCACTGGAAGATATGGTTTAGTGGTTACAGTGGGAGTTCTGACGGATGCTTGGACTGGATCATCTTAAAGGTCTCTTCCAAGCTTGATTATTCTATGGTTCTATGAAATTCCCTGTTCATACACTTTAGCTTGGTAGATGTCTGAGTTTTGGGGAATGGTGTGAGTTCCAGGACATTGTCTGCTCATGCAATTTAATCTGTCAGCAGGAGGGAACTGTGCTGTGTCTGGAGGGGTTCTGAGCTGAGCAAAGAGGCAGAGACACAATTTATAGTGATAGCTGTCTTGTGTATGAAGCAACCAGGGCTGTCAGCTCTTCCACCTGGCTCTTTGAGTAGAAAAGCACAGATTGAGCATCTGGCCCATGAATTGCAAGGAGCTCCTAGATGACTGGCCCTATTGCATCTTCACATTCCAGTTTCA